>NC_090829.1:93968434-94271464 GCF_028021215.1 Eschrichtius robustus | reverse complement strand
ACCTGTAAAATTATTTTTCTGTTATTTCTTTGGACTATGTCTGTAATAATGTTTGCCTACAGTACTGAGGATTACTCCTAAAGAGTAGGCTTTTTTTTTTTTTTTTTCTTAATGTTATTTGGTACTTTTCTGTATTGCTTAAATTCTCTACAGTGAGCATAAATTATTTTTACAAAAAAACAATATATCAATTTCTCTTTCAAAATGGCAAATTTTTACTAGGTGGTGGGAATGTAAGTAATGGTTTTGTTGTTGTTGTAATTTTAATTTCACAAATTTTTTAAATAAAACATTAACAGTGTAAAATGCTGAGTAATGTTAAATGTGACAATGATTTTTTTAAAAAAGGGAGTAAATGGCAGTCTGGTAGAGAAATAAGTCCCTGGGAGGATAGCAAGATACCTACCATGAGCATCCCTTGAAGGATCAGGTAAGAGCATTCTCTCCATCCCTTTGCAACACTGAGTGAGGTTGCAGTCCGAGACATTTGAATGATACTTTTGCTCATTTTGGAGTGGTGATGGACAGAAAAATCTCCATGAGGAACAAGGGCTGCTGGGTCCGTCTGTCTGTCTGGCCAGCTCCAAGAGGTACGTGTGCAGTATTAGTGCCTGCCACACAAATGGTCTATATTGTCTCTATTTGGGTGATAGGATCCAATAATCTGGCAAACCAGACTGATACTCAAGCTGCTTTTTAAAAAAATCCCTGTACGGGGAAACAAATCACTTGCTTTGAAATATATTTATTTAATGTATCTAAAATATACTGAGCAGACATTTCTGTTCGTATCTCTCTGAGATACGTTAATGGCTACATGGTACCCCTCCCAGGAAATGGTTAAAAGGAAATAGGGAATGAGTCCAGGTTCCCTTTCATTGTTTATGTCAACTGATAGCACAAATCATCTTGAAACCTGCGGCTCATCCTGCTCATTATCTAAAGTGGAACAAAAACTGCCATTAGTGTTCCAAAGTGGGGCTAGGGTGGGAGGGTAGATAGCAGAGAAGCTTTATAATGTGGAACATTTAGTGCAGGCTGGGAAGTGCCTGAAGTAAAGTTTTAAAAGAGAATTGTGTCAAAAATAGATTGCATATTTTCATAACGTAAACATGAGATACAGATTTAAAAGAAAGCAGTTCTTGTTACCTTCATGATGTACCTCATGTTCTGAATATATCAGCTGTCAGATTCTGTCTATACATGAATAGCAGCCCTTCAGATTCTCTCTGGCTATAAGAAAATTTCTTTTAAAACAATAGTGAAAGTCATCAATTAGCAATGAAAAAAAAAAAAATGAAAGCCATTCCTCATCCAGCAGGGATGCCATTTAATGCTTTCTTGTCAGACCCCTATGGCTCATGTGCTCTGTCAGTTACTTTAGGTCTCAGACATTGAACATTTCTTTCAAAAGGTCTTCTCTACATGGCATTTCCCCCCATTTATTTTTAGATGTTCTAACACTAGTAAGTTTAACCACCTAAAAGCCTGAGATCGACAACATATTTTAGTGCTGCTGAAAGTAGAGCTGGATTAAGCACACACCTTCAGGGATATTTTTCACATGCCATCTCTGCAGATTCAACAGCCATCTCAAAAAATTATCTGCTTTCTAGACACTGAGGTCTGCATGACATTATGAAAATCAAAGAGTACCATGTGGTTTGATTTTTAAACTGATGGTCAAGGCATAGGCTACTATAAATATAATGCATTTCAACCAATAAGGTGTCAACAATAGCTCTTGAAGCATGAATACATGTGTAGCCCCAGAGCACTGCATAGTCCATTCCAGACAATTTGCCCACTTCGGGGTAATCACAGTCTGAGAGACACACACCTGCCAGAAAGTCACCTTTCAAGTCATTGTTTACCTCTCCCCTTATGGAAGGGTGAAATATACCTCAAACCTTTAAATACATTCTAAGGATGTGGGAACTTCTAACCACTCAGAATCTGTTTGAGGACAATGAAGTTTGGGAGGCTTAAGCCTGTAAATTCACCCAAGATTTGAGCTCAGAGCTGAGGCAAAGCTAAGAAATCTGCAGCCAATGGTGGCCCAGTACATAAGAGAAATGGTCAGCTATCCTCTCTGTTACAACTAGAGGCAGTAAAAGGATTCCCTACCTGCAGTGATTTCATCAAGTCTGAATAGGGTCAAACAGCCCATTATTAATTCACCTCTTTAGCATCTCAGGATGTGTGCACATGGTGTGTGTGTGTGTGTGTGTGTGTTTAAATTAAGAGGTAAAAGTTGGGCGGGGGCTGGAAATCAGCGCATGAAGAACCACATGGTAATACGTCCTTTGTCCACACGTGCATCCCAAACGAGGCACCATGTGTCATGCTGGAGGGAGTGAGGCACAGTGATACTTACAATATATTTTACAGATCATATGAAAGGTAAAGAAATGCACATTAATTATGTTTTTCTTTTAGAAGAATACAAGAGCTTGAATTTGTATTCAATACGCACAACTCCTTGGTTTATGCCTTAGCTCTTTCTGTATGTGAAGGCAAAAGTGAAAAAGAAAAGGAGGGACAGAAAGACAAAGAACAAGAAAGGGAAGGAGAAAAAGAGAAAGCTGAGGAAAGAGTCACATGAAGAGAGATTAACACAGAAGACACAAGAAGACATCTAAGACGGGAGAAGTAACATATGAGAAAGTCACAGGGAGAGAGGACAGAAATGGAAAAGACAAAAGAGGCAGATAAAGGAGAAAAGTCAAATGATGGGAAAGACAAAGAAGTAGAAGAAAGAGAGTCCACAATAAAGAAAAAAAATATGTTTTAAATACCTTCAAAAAAAGAAGAAGAAAAGATAGATTGAAATCTAGAGACTGACTGGGATAGAAGAATCTGTAGAAAATCACAGGAAGTTATGAAGCATTAGGTAAAGATAGACTGCTCTCAACCTCCCCTGCTGCTCTTGCATGGTGGATGTAGAACATATGGTCATTTCCCTTGCAAGCCCTGACTGAGCATTGCTCAGAGTACACAAGATCCCCTCTGAGCTGATAGCCATACCAGCCCAGTAAAAAGAAGCTTTCTCTGAATTACCAAAGGTATGGCCAGTGAGATTACACTTTAGAGAATACCCTCCACTAAAAAAAAAAAAAAAAAAAAAAAAAAAAGTGGGATTTAAATTCAGCTGATATTTCTTACCTCTAATTCAGGTAAGATCTTCAGAAGATTCTTTGAATATGCCCCTCTAATTCTGGGTTTCTCAGCTGTGGCACTATTAACATTTCAAACAGGATAATTCTTTGTTGTGGTGAGGCTTTCTGTGCATTGTAGGATTTTAGCAGAATCCAGGCCTCTACCTACTAGATGCCAGTAAAGTCCCTCAGTAGTTACAATCTGAACTGTCTCCAGACACTGGCAATCGTCCCAGTGGAGCACCAATTGCCCTAATGCATTAACATCAGTGAGGTTACAAGATAGCAAAAAGTAGGAAATAGGTGTTTCTGGAATAAGGTACAAAGCTGCACAGAAATTTGGTCCCAATTTCTCCTCATTTATCTCCATAAATCCATGATGTTAGCTTAGCCGTATATACCCTTTCTAGGATACCCTAGGACTTTCTGATCTAGCTAGAGTTTAGGCAGAGTCCCCAGAGCACCCAATTCCATCAGGACAGTTGATTGGCTCGACTCTGGATTGAGGATGTTGACCACAGAGTCAGACAGGCCAACTGGAATACTAAGTGACAAATGCTTTAGAGTCAGATTAACTATGGGACAGCAGGGGAGCAGGATTTTCTGGCACAGAATCCTCCATTAGAGTGCCATTTTCCTCTCACGTCCTGTATTCGAAAACCCTCAGACAACATTAAAAACCTTGTTTTAGCAGGCGCCTGGCTTTGCCCGACTGCAATTAGGACACACGATTTCTAAATCATCCCTGGATATCAGCCACAAGCTATTGAAACACAAGAGGCAGGAGGCAGGCTAGGTTCTGAGGATTCAAGCTGACTCCAATAAGGAGCTGCAACTCCCAGCAACCCTTGAACTTTACCATGGTCATTGCCAAGTTGTTTAATTCTGCTAGTTTAATTAGACAGCGCTATGATGAAGCATAGCTAGCAGGGCATTGCTACGTTATCTTTTCATAAGTAACTGCTGTGCTTATGCCAGTTTTATGTCAGCTTTTATCCCATCCGTTTTTGGTGCATAAATCTTTCTTTTTAATATAACACTTTTTAGTATGGAGAAAACAAATCTAACAGTCCATATAACCTTGTTGATATTTGTTGGGGGAAACAAATAAAACTTATAACATGTGTACAGATTAGAAAGTTCAAACTGTATCCAAAAATTTCAAAAGGAAAAAGGAAAACCTCTTTCTCCTCATACTTCCTCCTCCTTCTCCTCAAGGGCAATTGTTCTTTACAGTTTCTAATGACTCTGGACACTGAGAATTTCTATACCTAAATACATGTATATATTCAATTACAGCTTTACATATAAAGATTTCATATTAAGAATCCGCTTTTCTATATTTATTAAAATCTGTTCAGAGGTTCTTCCATCTATTTATATAATGACCTAACTCATTCTTTTTGAGTACTGTTTTACGTGAGGTTGTGTGGATATATAACTTCCTCAATCTGTACCCTATTGAAAGAAACTACGTTTGTTTTTTATTGCTGCTGGTGGTGTTGATATTACACACAAAGCAAAAATGAATATCTTTGGACATAAATCTCAGTGAGCTTTTGCAAATATATTCATAGTAAACTTATTTTCTAATGACTTCAAAAGTATATCATCTGTAGACTTTCTCCTGGAATCACTCATTCTGAGAAAAGTTCCCCAAAGGTCTCCAACTTCCTAGTCAACATATACCTATTGAATAGGATTATATGCATCAATTTGGATGAGCAGAGATTTATACTCTGGAAATTTCATATCATTGTTTTTGAATTTATATGCTTATGTCATTGCTATAATCTGAACATGTGGGGTAAAAGTTTGTTTTTCAGTAGACTAATTGTAACAATTTTAAAATGCTTTTCTAAGAAACATACTACACTAATAATTGTATCATTCATCTCAAAAATCAAAATATGTTTATTATTTATATGGGTGTTTTCCCTTTAATATTTTAACAGAATTTTAGAATATAATATTAAATATACTTAAGTATATTATTAAATACACTTAACTCCTCAGACATTGCCAGTGAGAATGTAAAGTGCTGCAGCAGCTTTGGAAAACAATTTGGCAGTTCTTCAAAAGCTTAAACATAGAATTAGCATATGACCTAGCAATTCCACTCCTCGGTGTATACCCAAGAGAACTGAAAACATGTCCATGCAAAAGCACATACACAAATGCTCATAGCAGCATTATTTATAATAGACAAAAAGTGAAAACAACCCAAATGTCCATCAACTTGAACTGATAAACAAAACTCAGTATATTTATATACTGGGATATTATTCAGCCATATAAAGGAATAAAATGCTGATATATGCTACAACATGGATGAATTTTAAAAATATTATGGTAAGCAAAAGAAGTCAGAGACAAAAGGCCACATATTTTGTGTTTCTATTTATATGAAATGTCCAGAATAGGTGCACCCATAGAGAGAAAAAACTAGATTAGTAGTTGCCAGGGTCTAAATAAAAGCAAAAATGGAGAACGACTGCTAATGTGTACAGGGCTTTTTTTTGGGGGGGGGGGGCGGTGAAAACAATGTTCTGGAATTGGATAGTGATGATTGCACAACTTTGCAAATATATTAAAAACCACTTCATATACACTTTAAAAGAATAAAATGTATGATATATAAAATATACTTTAATTAAGCTATTATTAAAAATATATATAAACTTACATATAATTTCCACATAAATAAACATACATTTTTGCATATAAATGTGAATAAGAACAAGCTTTGAACTCTCTACATACTTGAGCCTAGACTGATCCAGAAAGAGAAATGATATAGGCCTTGGTTACAGTAGAGGTCAGCCTACATTCCAGGCTCCAGACATTTTTTTCAGTATGTGAAGGGTATCCTAAGCTACGTATCTATGGTAATCATATTTTCTGAAAACGTAAGTATTTTCATTTACTTGTACACATTTACTTATAATCAGACTTCAAATCATAACGCTTGAGATCAGGTCTTTTCTGGGAAGCTGAGAAGCAACGTTTTGACATAGTCATGGAGATATTTCTGAAAACATCTTATACTGTAAGTCAGTAATAAGAAGTAACACTTCAAACCAATACCAAATTATTTCTTATTAAATGTCTGTTTGGAAATTCTAATTCTCTTTCACTTAGAAGGGTCAGTTGAGATAGAAACTATGTTAAAAGCTGCCCAAGTCACAGTAATCAACCAAAAAGAAGAGGTTAAAATTCAGAGTTAAGGTATATATATATTCTTGGTATGTTATTCGAGAAGGAACACGAAAGAAGAGTCCTTAACTTTTATCCTGAGAGTCTTTGTTTGACAATCATCTGATTTACATAGAATCAACTTTGGAAACTAAAAAGAAAGGGATAATTATATGCAATTACTTTGCCTTAGAATGTGGTTCCAATTACTAAATAGACTTAACGTTTCTTTTTTCTTCCCCAATTATCACCACCTGATAAGAGAAAGAAAAGTCCTTATAATAACATTCTTCAGTAACCACATTTATCACTTGGGGATAAAGGAAGACTCCTCTTTCATGATTTACTCTCGGCTGATAATGAGGCTTTGGTATGTTGCACGTTGATAGAAAATAAAAATCAATTCCTTTACTATTCCAGGTATATGTGCTGATTTGGACCAGAGTGTGTCTTTGTCAGATAGAGTACCTGTTTTTAAAGGGTGTTTTTCTTTCTGGCTACAGGATTGTATAAGCATCAGTGGGTTCCTGCCTTACACTTCAACGGTCTTGCATTTTTCCAGACCAGGAATAATTCTCTGAATGATAGAAAAAAAAAAAAAAAAAAAAAAAGAAATCTACCATATTCTGTATGGAAATCTGAAGAACAAAAGAAAAAAAGAAAACAATGACAATAGCCTGAAAAGGCAAGTTGGGTATTATTACAATTATAAAAGGAAATTTAAAAATACACTGAAATGGGGCTTCCGTGGTGGCGCGGTGGTTGAGAGTCTGCCTGCCAATGCGGGGGACACGGGTTCGAGCCCTGGTCTGGGAAGATCCCACATGCCGCGGAGCAACTAGGCCCGTAAGCCACAACTACTGAGCCTGCGCATCTGGAGCCTGTTTTCCGCAACAAGAGAGGCCGCGATAGTGGGAGGCCTGCGCACCGCGATGAAGAATGGCCCCCACTTGCCGCAACTAGAGAAAGCCCTCGCACAGAAACGAAGACCCAACACAGCCATAAATAAATAAATAAAAATTAAAATGGAGATTTCTTTAAAAAAAAAATACACTGAAATGTATTATCAACTAAAGACTACATATACATATATATAATTTTAGAATTTTTTTCCTTGCTCATTGGAACAAGTTCAAAAGCCTTTTACTTATTTTAATTGGATTAACTGTAAACTGTAACTACTACCTATTCTCTAGAATACCAGATTTATAAATACAGTACATATATGTATTATACATACACACACACACACACACACACACACACATAATACATATATAGCTGTGAGTTGACTTATACAGCTGTGAGTTTATTCACCAGGGGAAATAAAATTCAGAGCATGCCCAATATTCTAGATTATGTTATCAAAAGGTTATCTCACTACCTATAAACCAATATAACTTACCTATCATGCCCTATAATTTATATGAAAATTAAAATTATACCTTTCATCTACATTTCAATGGGTAGAGTCAATAACCTATTCTTTACTTTTTTAGAAAATGAGAAACTGTACTTGCAAGGGGTTTGCCAAATTCAAAAATCCACTATCACCTTTTAAGCTTCCAAAATTGTAATGTTTGAAATTTGAAGGGTGAACATGAAGTCCATAATAAAGCCAGGAAAGAAACATTCATTTAAATCTCTTAATCTGATCATAGAAAAGCTCACTACTTATAATTAAGAAAATCAGATTGAATTTAACAGCTTGATTTTCCCAATAATGAGGAAGTAATTAAAGAGGATAGAAAGAGTAATTATCAAAAACAATATTAGACTTGTGAGACAAAAGAATAGTTTTCCTAATCCTGGGCCTTGTGCATTTGTAAGGATGAAATAGTTCACTGGAATCCTGGTCATGGAGCCAGATGCAGAGAAAGAAGAAGAAAAGTGAATTCTACAGGTTCTACTTTCCAGCCACCTTGACTATGAGATGGACTTTCTTTTCTAAGAAAAGTTTGAAGCGTTTCATCCTGCAAGCTGTTCCACAGTTGAAGATGGACTTCCTATCTGGCTGAATTACAGCCACTACCAAAATACCTACAAGAAAGTATTTTTTCCTGTTTGCACTAGTCTCAAATTTATAAGTATATAAATATTCATATCTATACACAAACCTATGTGTGTGTATAAAGCCAAAGTGATTATACTGAACAAACACATGCCTAGGAAATCAGAAGGGATCTTTCTATTTGCTATTATTATTACCAGTATAAAATTTTGTTACCAAATTATTTTGTTACATAAGATCACAGTCAGAAGAAAGCAATACTGATGCTGACATATAAAGACAAATTAACATCGCTTTGAAAGTTAGCACAAGCCTATTTTTGCAAGGACACTAGAAAACAAGTGACAGTAGAATTTTCATAAATTGAAAAATGCAGAAATACTATGTCCTCTAAGCTTCTTTACTAATACTAGTTTCATCATTCTTACGACTTCAGGCAGTATGGGAAATATCTGCTGAGGACAATCAGTTAAGGTCTATCAGTACCTATTAAAAAAGTGTATCTTGTGAGAAAAGTAATAATGACTAATAAAACTTGTAAAGCATTTCATTTTGCAAAGCAATTCTATCCTGTGTTCTTTCTTTTCATTTTCACACAGGGCAGGTTATTATTCCTAACCATGGATAAAGAAATGGTGAGGTAACGTGATTTACTTGAGGTCATACAGCTATACTGTTGGTTCTAGTCATGATTTCCACCCAGGACTTCTCATTCTAAATGACTTGTTGCTAAGAGCATAGGGAAATTACACTGTGTTTTAAACGTTATTTTTTTATCTTATATAATTATAAACATAGTACCACGTTGATCATCTTATACAACAGACACCACTGATTGGTTAGATATGGTTAATAAGCAATTATTTGAACTGGCTTTTAAATTCAGCTCCAAGTTGAAAATTCCTTTATGTCTATGGATGTAGTCTGAATAATCATTCCTGAATTACCAGTAAATGTAATACAATCATCATCTCACAAACTTAAGCTAACAAAGATGGTTTTCTTTTTTGTTGGATGGAGAGTAGTTATTTGTTGCTTTTTAAAGAAGTCAAATTTCAGATAATCTTCAAAACAAGAGAATACTATCTACAAGAATAGAGAAGGTAGAGAATTTGGAGTCATCTGAGATCTAAGGAAAAGTCTACACTGTAATTCCAATTTGGCTATTGAGTTCATTTATTCTGGACCCCTGGTTTCATTTTTCTATGGGACCATTTCCCAAGGTGAAATCATACCCCTAAGCATATCACACCCCTTAACAACTGGGAACACTATGAATAATGAATGAGTGTAGCGAAGCACTTAACTGTGTGTTATGTTAAGTAATGTTTTTTTAAGAGAACAAAATGTTCTTATGGGAATCGAATATGATTTCTTTTTAGCATCACATGGTAAGTCCCATGTTAGTGAAAAGAATAACCTAACTTTTTTAAAAAATGAAATAAGATTTTGTTTTAGTTCAAGACAGGTTCACACTACAGGGAAGGCTTTCGAGTATCACAACACATTCAAAAATAACTAAAAATCACAAAATCATCTGCATTTAAATCTGTGAGGTCAAAAAATAAGAACTTAACAACATTAAGATAGAAATGTGATAAGATACATCTCCAACATAATGAAATTATTTTTTAAGACACAAAAAGAGAAACTGTCATTCATATAATATATACTGAGAAATTCTTGGCTAGAAAGAAGGAATATCATGATTATTCTTAGTAGATAAAGCATTAAACTAAAGAATGAGTTCAGGAAATTGATTTCTTAGTGCACTTAGTTCAAGGCACTTTCTAGTTAACCAATATATGACTTATTCAAAGTATTAAACTTTAGGAATAAAGACTTATTTTTAAGGAGCATCTACTATTTTACATGTCAAAAGCCCATTTGAGATTCTGTGAATTGATTCTTAATGTACATAATTATTAACTTTTGTACAATATTTTAAGGGATTCGTGATACCTGGTGAAGTCTATTGGAGGAACCACTAGAAACCCAGATATTTATTCTAATGCTTGTGTTCAACCTCCACATAATTAGTGAAGAATGTGTTGAAAGGGCCAAGGGGAGAAGGGCAATGTCGGGGCAGAAAGATTAATAAGGCATAAAGTGTCACCAGCACATGAGGATTTGGAATATTAAATAATTAAATAGTAGTGTTCCAAGTCACTGTTGCCTGGGAGATACTTAATGGTGTTACACAGAAGTATCAAGGTGCTATGCAAATGGAGAAACTGCTTTCATGTCATACTCATTGCTACCAAAGGGACTTTTAATCATCCCTCTTCATAGCACATATGCATATCCACAAACCAGCTACTAGCAGAAATTTTTCAATTCTAGAAAGTGAAAGAAACCATCCGAAAGCACTTAGATACAGACCACTCAGCTCTGAGTGATAGAGCTTTAATGTCACACAGTTATTGCTGAAGTTAATTAAAGACTAAAAGCACTGGTTTCAGGGGACCTTCAAGATGGCGGAGGAGTAAGACATGGAGATCACCTTCTTCCCCACAACTACATCAAAAATACACCTATATGTGGAACAACTCCTACAGAACACCTACTGAAAGCTGGCAGAAGACCTCAGACATCCCAAAAGCCTCAAGAGCAGCAGATTAAATCCCAACAATCAACTTGAGGTACCCTGCATCTGTGGAACACCTGAACACACAACAAATCAACCCAAAATTGTGGTGGTGGATTTTGGGAGCAACTGTAGACTTGGGGTTTGCTGTCTGTAACTGACTTCCTTTTGATTTTTATGTTTATCTTAGTATAGTTTTTAGTGCTTGTTATCATGGGTGGATTTGTTCATTGGTTTTGTTGCTCACTTCTTTTTTTTATTATTACTTTTTAATTTTTTTATTTTAATTTATTTTTTTATTTTTTAATTTTAATTATTTTATTATTTAAAAAACATTTTTTTTCTTTCTTTTTTTTCTCCCTTTTCTTCTGAGCCATGTGGCTGACAGGATCTTGGTGCTCCAGCCTGGTGTCAGGCCTGAGCCTCTGAGGTGGGAGAGCCGAGTTCAGGACATTGGACCACCAGAGACCACCCAGCTTGACATAATATGGAACAGTGACAGCTCTCCCAGAGACCTAGGTCTCAATGCTAAAACGCAGCTCAACACAAAGGCCAACAAGCTCCAGTGCTGGACACCAAATAACTAGCAAGACAGGAACACAACCCACCCATTAGCAGAGAGGCAGCCTAAAATCATAATGAGTTCACTGACACACCAAAACACACCACCGGACACAGTCCTGCCCACCAGAAAGACAAGATCCAGCCTCATCCACCAGAACACAGGCACCAGTCCCCTCCACCAGGAAGCCTACACAGCCCACTGAACCAATCTTAGCCACTGGGGGCAGACACCAAAAACAAATAGTAACTACGAACCTGCAGACTGCGAAAAGGAGACCACAAACACAGTAATGTAAATAAAATGAGAAGACAGAGAAATATGCAGCAGATGAAGGAGCAATGTAAACACCCACCAGACCAAACAAATGAAGAGGAAATAGGCAGTCTATCTGAAAAAGAATTCAGAGTAATAATAGTAAAGATGATCCAAAATCTTGGAAATAGAATGCAGAAAATACAAGAAATGTTTAACAAGGACCTAGAAGAACTAAAGAGCAAACAAACAATGAAGAAAAGCACAATAAATGAAATTAAAATTTCTCTAGAAGGAATCAATAGCAGAATAACTGAGTCAGAAGAACGGATAAGTGACCTGGAAGATAAAATAGTGGAAATAACTACTGCAGAGCATAACACAAAAAAAGAATGAAAAGAATTAAGGACAGTCTTAGAGACCTGTGGGACAACATTAAATGCACAAACATTCAAATTATAGGGGTCCCAGAAGAAGAAGAGAAAAGAGAAAGGGACTGAGAAAATATTTGAAGAGATTATAGATGAAAACTTCCCTAACATGGGAAAGAAAATAGTCAATGAACTCCAGGAAACGCGAAGAGTCCCATACGGAGTAAACCCAAGGAGAAACACGCCAAAACATATTAATCAAACTATCAAAAATTAAACACAAAGAAAAAATATTAAAAGCAGCAGGGGAAAAGCAACAAATAACATACAAGGAAATCCCCATAAGGTTAACAGCTGATCTTAAAGCAGAAACTCTGCAAGCCAGAAGGGAGTGGCAGGACATATTTAAAGTGATGAAAGGGAAAAAAACCTACAACCAAGATTACTCTATCCAGCACAGATCTCATTCAGACTCAACGGAGAAATTAAAACCTTTACAGACAAGCAAAAGTTAAGAGAATTCAACATCACCAAACTAGCTTTACAACAATGTTAAAGGAACTTCTCTAGGCAGGAAAGACAAGAGAAGGAAAAGATCTACAAAAACAAACACAAAACAATTAAGAAAATGGTAATAGGAACATACATATTGATAATTACCTTAAATGTAAATGGATTAAATGCTCCAACCAAAGACATAGACTGGCTGAATGGATACAAAAACAAGACCTGTATATATGCTGTCTACAAGAGACCCATTTCAGACCTAGGGATACATACAGACTGAAAGTGTGGGGGTGGAAAAAGATATTTCATGCAAGTGGAAATCAAAAGAAAGCTGGAGTAGCAATTATCATATCAGACAAAATAGACCGTAAAATAAAGACTATTACAAGAGACAAAGAAGGACACTACATAATGATCGAGGGATCAATCCAAGAAGAAGATATAACAATTGTAAATATTTATGCACCCAACACAGGAGCACCTCAATACATAAGGCAAATGTTAATAGCCATAAGAGGGGAAATGGACAGTAACACAAGCATAGTAGGGGACATTAACACCCCACTTTCACCAATGAACAGATCATCCAAAGTGAAAATAAATAAGGAAACACAAACTTTAAATGATACATTAAACAAGATGGACTTAATTGATATTTAAAGGACATTCCATCCAAAAACAACAGAATACACATTGTTCTCAAGTGCTCATGGAACGTTCTCCAGGATAGATCATATCTTGGATCACAAATCAAGCCTTGGTAAATTTAAGAAAATTGAAATCGTATCAAGTATCTTTTCCAACACAACGCTATGAGACTAGATATCAATTACAGGAAAAAATCTGTAAAAAATACAAACACAGAGAGGCTAAAGAGTACCCTACTTAATAACCAAGAGATCACTGAAGAAATCTAAGAGGAAATCAAAAAATATCTAGAAAAAAATGACCATGAAAACATGACCCAAAACCTATGGGATGCAGCAAAAGCAGATCTAAGAGGGAAGTTTATAGCAAAACAATCCTATCTCAAGAAACAAGAAACATCTCAAATATATAACCTAACCTTACACCTAAAGCAATTAGAGAAAGAAGAAGAAGAACAACAACAAAAACCCAAAGTTAGCAGAAGGAAAGAAATCATAAAGATCACATCAGAAATAAATGAAAAAGAAATGAAGGAAACAATAGCAAAGATCAATAAAACTAAAAGCTGGTTCTTTGAGAAGATAAACAAAATTGATAAACCATTAGCCAGACTCATCAAGAAAAAAAGGGAGAAGACTCAAATCAACAGAATTAGAAATGAAAAGGGAGAAGTAACAACTGACACTGCAGAAATACAGAGGATCATGAGAGATTACTACAAGCAACTATATACCAATAAAATGGACAACCTGGAAGAAATGGACAAATTCTTAGAAAAGCACAACATTCTGAGACTGAACTAGGAAGAAATAGAAAATATAAACAGACAAATCACAAGCACTGAAATTGAGACTGTGATTAAAAATTTCCAACAAACAAAAGCCCAGGAACAGATGGCTTCATATGTTGAATTTTGTCAAACATTTAGAGAAGAGCTAACACCTATCCTTCTCAAACTCTTCCAAAATATAGCAGAGGGAGGAATACTCCCAAACTCATTCTATGAGGCCACCATCACCCTGATACCAAAACCAGACAAAGATGTCACAAAGAAAGAAAACTACAGGCCAATATCACTAATGAACATAGACGCAAAAATCCTCAACAAAATCCTAGCAAACAGAAGCCAACAGCACATTAAAAGGATCATACACCATGATCAAGTGGGGTTTATCCCAGAAATGCAAGGGTTCATCAATATAGGCAAATCAACACCCATTAATGATAAAAAGCGTCCAGAAAGTAGGCATAGAGGGAACTTTCCTCAACATAATAAAGGCCATATATGACAAACCCACAGCCAACATTGTTCTCAATGGTGAAAAAATGAAATCATTTCCTCTAAGATCAGGAACAAGACAAGGATGCCCACTCTCACCACTATTATTCAACATAGTTTTGGAAGTTTTAGCCACAGCAATCAGAAAAGAAAAAGAAATAAAAGGAATCCAAATCAGAAAGAAGAAGTAAAGCTGTCACTGTTTGCAGATGACATGATACTATCCGTAGAGAGTCCTTAAGAGGTTAACAGAAAACTAATAGAGCTAATCAACGAATTTGGTAAAGTGGCAGGATACAAAATTAATGCACAGAAATCTCTTGCCTTCCTATACACTAACGACAAAACATCTGAAAGAGAAATTAAGGAAACACTCCCATTTACCAGTGCAACAAAAATAATAAAATACTTAGGAATAAACCTACCTAAGGAGCAAAAAGACCTGTATGCAGAAAACTACAAGACACTGATGAAAGAAATTAAAGGTGATACCAACAAATGGAGAGATATACCATGTTCTTGGATTGGAAGAATCAACATTGTGAAAATGATTATATTACCCAAAGCAATCTACAGATTCAATACAATCCCTATCAAACTACCAATGGCATTTTTCACAGAACCAGAACAAAAAATTTCACAGTTTGTATGGAAACACAAAAGACCTGAATAGCCAAAGCAATCTTGAGAAAGAAAAACGGAGCTGGAGGAATCAGGCTACTGGACTTCAGACTATATTACAAAGCTACAGTAATCAAGACAGTATGGTCCTGGCACCAAAACGGAAATATAGATCAATGGAACAAGATAGAAAGCCCAGAGATAAACCCACACACATACACACATATGGTCACCTTATGTTTGATAAAGGAGGCAAGAATATACAATGGAGAAAAGACAGCCTCTTCAATAATTGGTGCTGGGAAAACTGGACAGCTACATGTTAAAGAATGAAATTAGAACATTTCCTAATACCATGCACAAAAAGAAACTCAAAAGTATTAAAGACCTAAATGTAAGGCCAGACACTATAAAACTCTTAGAGGAAAACATGGGAAGAACACTCTTTGACATGAATCACAGCAAGATCCTTTTTGACTCACCTCCTAGAGAAATGGAAATAAAAACAAAAATAAACAAATGGGACCTAATGAAACTTAAAGCTTTTGCCCAGCAAAGGAAACCATAAACAAGACGAAAAGACAGCCCTCAGAATGGGAGAAAATATTTGCAGACAGAGCAACTGACAAAGGATTAATCTCCAAGATTTACAAGCAGCTCATGAAGCTCAATATCAAAAAATCAAACAACCCAATCCAAAAATGGGCAGAAGATCTAAATAGACATTTCTCCAAAGAAGATATACAGACAGCCAACAAACACATGAAAGGATGCTCAACATCACTAATCATTAGAGAAATGCAAATCAAAACTACAATGAGGTATCACCTCACACCAGTCAAAATGGCCATCATCAAAAAAATCTACAAACAATAAATGCTGGAGAGGGTGTGGAGAAAAGGGAGCCCTCTTGCACTGTTAGTGGGAATGTTAATTGATACAGCCACTATGTGGAACACTATGGAGGTTCCTTAAAAAACTAAAAATAGAACTACCATACGACCCAGCAATCCCACTACTGGGCATATACCCTGAGAAGACCATAATTCAAAAAGAGTCATGTACCACAATGTTCATTGTAGCTCTATCTACAATAGCCAGGACATGGAATCAACCTAAGTGTCCATCGACAGATGAATGGATAAAGAAGATATGGCACACATACAGAATAGAATATTACTCATCCATAAAAAGAAACGAAATTGAGTTATTTGTGGTGAGATGGATGGGCCTAGAGTCTGTCATACAGAGTAAAGTAAGTCAGAAAGAGAAAAACAAATACCGTATGCTAACACATATGTATGGAATCTAAAAAGAAAAAGAAAAGAAAAAAAATGGTTCTGATGAACCTAGGGGTAGGACAGGAATAAAGACGCAGACATAGAGAATGGACTTGAGGACATTCAAGAGGAATTCAAGGGAGGGGGAAGGGTAAGTTGGGACGAAGTGAGAGAGTAGCATTGACACATATACACTACCAAGTGTGAAATAGATAGTGGGAAGCAGCTACATAGCACAGGGAGACCAGCTCAGTGCTTTGTGACCACCTAGACGGGTGGGATAGGGAGGTTGGGAGGGAGACACAAGAGGGAGGGGATATGGGGATATATGTATACATATAGCTGATCCACTTTATTATACAGAGGAAAGTAACACACCATTGTAAAGCAATTATACTCCAATAAAGATGTTAAGAAAAAAAGAATACGTTCAGCAATTTTCAGAAGATTGTTCTGTCATCATCATTTAAGTCTATATTTAAAGAGTCCTTCAGAGTATTGTTACAGTTGTATATTTTCCATGATCTAGTCATCTTATATTTCTTCTATTTTCCTAAATGATTTCTTCATTAAAGTGAATTTGTTTAGATCATGGTTTACGCAAATCTCTACTTTCAAATCTTTTAAAACATAAGCCCATGGTGTCAAAAGTTCATAGCACTAACATAGAAAAGCGTACAATAATTATCTAGAAAAATCAGAGGCAACCTAAAAGAATCATTTGAACCTACATATTATCAACTTCTACTTTTAAAAGCCTGGTTTACATTCCATACAAAATGACTCTCTCCAAATATAATAGAACAAAGAACACTGTTAGGGAGAGAAAAAAAAAAAAAAAAAAAAAAAAAGGAGTGACAAATAACAGGAATAGGAGATAAAATGATGGTTATATAGAAAAAAGGAACAGCATAAAACACCATTATCTTTAAGGCTTCTACTTTCCATTTTATCAAATACTCTATACTTTTGTTGTCTATTCATGAGTTTTTATAAAGTTAGCATCATAATTTAGACATGGTCGATTTGAAACATCAAGTCTAATGCAAAGATTCTTTAGAATTGTTGAATTCTTTCTATAATTTCTTCTATAAATAGAATAAGAAACTAGTGATTTCTAAGAACTTATAATAGATTTTAGGATAAAAATTAAATGGTAAATTTAATTCATAAAGTTAGTATTTTAGTGCTAGAAGGATCATTGTTTCCTTCTTTCATTTTGCTTTTATTTTTGCACAACTCTATTGTGGAAAGTGGTTGTCTTCTTCCTGTCCAACATCACTTCCCACTATTTAAGTTATAGAATGTCTCTCAGATCTTCTCTTAGGGAAATAAATTTAATATATTTTGAGATGAAAGCTGATCTTCATCCACCCATGCACCCCTAAAACATGGTAGATTTGTGAGCATATATTGTCAATAAGAATATTTCACCTTCCTTGATAAATTACTTCAAGGTTTGGTATCTGTTCGCAATCAGACTCTCCTTAGGACTTTTTGACCAAAGCTATAAGAGAGATGCTCTTTTACTTAAGTAACTTTGACTTGAGTTTCCATTGCCCACAGCCCAGCATCTCGGTTAATAATTCAGTGAAATATTCCCTTTACATAAAATTAATAGTTCTTTGAATGTTGGATGTGGAATTGAAGAAAAATGAAGAGGTTGTTTTGAATTATACATAAACTCTAGTGTAGTCCATTTTCTTTTCAAAGAGTTGGCACTTATTTGCAAGATGATCAGAGATAAGAACACAGTTTGCTTTTATAGAATATTTTTTATATCAAGAGATTCAGCACACTGAGCCACAACCATAAAACAAAAAGAATATAGAATCCTTACCTGCATGTTTATGATAATGAGACACATATGAGTTGTGACAGATGGCTGAGACATGAGTGTTTCAAACTGAGAAGCTGAATTATCATAAATACTTTCCTGCAAACACTAAGATGTTTTCTGTAAACCTATAAATCTGATCATCTGTTTTATTTTAAAATAATAATGAAGTTCTAAAAAATCAAAATCAGACTAGACTAAAAATGTAAATAGAATAATTATGACGAATACCATTTACAATAGTAATGAACAAAATATACTGCTCTGAACTCAACAAATTAGTATGAGTAAAATTCATGAACATACACAGTCAAGAATGACAAAACAAAAGGAATATTCAAATCTCAGGTAATTAAGAACGTGAACTATTCATTGACTTGGATTTCTAACCAAAATTCAGCCCATTCTTTATTGACAAATTCAAAAGCATTTTTCATTTTTATTTTGTAAGGAGTAGAAAAATGCTGCCAGCTCGGGCAACTGCATAGGTGAACTTCCTCAGAAAGAGATTATGGAGACCTGCCACATTCTTAGAATGGATGCTTCAGAAATCAGTGAGCATAAGTCAATTTGATTAAGAAATCTTTCTGATCATAAAGTCTTCCTCTATGACCCAATAGTGTTTTCAAACACATAGCAGACATTTTAAGATTAAAAAGAGGAAACACATTATTTCAGTTTTTGAAACATTTTAACCAAACAAGATAATAAATTGACAAAGATATTAAGGGTTACATTATCAAAACCAGAAAAGTTTTGAATATGCAAAAATACACAACCTTCCAAAAGTTTAGTAAATTTAATATTTATAATCTCATTCAGCCTAATATGCTTGTGAGAAAGCTTCAATATAAGTATGAACACCATTTTACCCAAACGGAAAACAAGTCTTTAGTATTGCTTTTTGCATTAACCCTTTTAAAAAATACCAAATTGTGTAACTAAAAGTAACAATATTCCCTGCTCAGAATTCAGTGCACACAGCAGCAGTTTCACCCTACAATTTGCCTTAAGAAGTGTTACCCAGGAAAGCAAGTCTTCTAAAAACAAAATACAAGAATTTATATAAAGAAATATAAATGAAGCAGTATTTTCCATTATTAAAATATGCAAAAAGTATCATAATGTTGGGTATCCCAAAGCTAAACCAGTTGCTCTCAACCTCAATATGATTCTGCATATTAGAATCATCTAGAGAACTTTATAAAATTACAGATTCTCAAGACTTACCACCACCTCAATCCTGAGATTCTGTCATAATAAATGTAGTGTGGAACCCAGGCAGTATTTAAGGTGTCCAGGTAACTTTAATGTGTAGCCAGGATTAACAAACACTGGTCTAGATAGAACCATATTAAGTAGGCACTCAGAAGATTTATTGAGTGAATGAATAAATGAATGAGTCAATAAAAATAGAACAATATTGTATCTTTACTATTCCATTCATTCTCTTTTTAGCTCCTTTGCTCCTATAGATGTCACTTCATTCAACTCTATTCAGGTTTGACCCTATTGTTCCCTAGTAGTCCACAAACATGCAGCATCATTTAACATAATAAGGCAGCAATATCTTTAAGCAGTTCAACTACCCACCATGATGGTGACCCTCCAGTGGCATTCTTCACAGAACTAGAACAAAAAATTTCACAGTTTGTATGGAAACACAAAAGACCCCGAATAGCCAAAGCAATCTTGAGAAAGAAAAGCAGAGCTGGAAGAATCAGGCTCCCGGACTTCAGATTGTACCTGAAAGCTACAGTAATCAAGACAGTATGGTACTGGCACAAAAACAGAAATATAGATCAATGGAACAGGATAGAAAGCCCAGGATAAACCCACGGACATATGGTCACCTTATCTATGAAGAAAAGACAGTCTCTTCAATAAGTGGTGCTGGGAAAACTGGACAGCTACATGTAAATGAATGAAATTAGAACACTCCCCAACACCATACACAAAAATAAACTCAAAATGGATTAAGTACCTAAATGTAAGGCCAGACACTATAAAACTCTTAGAGGAAAACATAGGAAGAACACTCTATGACATAAATCACAGCAAGATCCTTTTTGACCCACCTCCTAGAGGAATGGAAATAAAAACAAAAATAAACAAATGGGACCTAATGAAACTTAAAAGCTTTTGCACAGCAAAGGAAACCATAAACAAGACGAAAAGACAACCCTCAGAATGGGAGAAAATATTTGCAAATGAAGCAACTGACAAAGGATTAACCTCCAAAATTTACAAGCAGCTCATGGATTTCAACATCAAAAAAACAAACAACCCAATCCAAAAATGGGCAGACTACCTAAATAGACATTTCTCCAAAGAAGATATACAGATTGCCATATATATTTGGCAATATATATATATATATATATATATATATATATATATATACACTATGTATATACATGTATATACTAATTTATATAGAATTATATAATTATATATATATATACTAGTATATATATATACTATACTATATATATATATATACACTGTGTACATACATGTATATACTAATTTATATAGAATTCTTGTATAATATTTTAGTAGAGAAAATGATGTTAAAATGAATGATGATCCCAGGAAATTTCATTGTTAAGCTACAATATTGCCTTGGTACTTTTTCTCTGTCGCTTAGATAGATGACAGGGCATTTCACTTTATTTTTCAGTCACCAAATATGATCTCATAGTTTATATTGTGTTGTACATTGCAAGTCACCAAAATATGCCCTGATTGGCTACCTCTATCCATCTTACCTTTCCTTTGGAAACTTGGGATCATTTTTTATATTTTCTGTCAACTGAATGTACAGAAACTGCCCAGTATTATGAAACCAATTCAGTCCCTCAAAACTGCAGCCATTTCAAAAATGTTAAAAGATAACACAACATATCCAGCTGTAAATCAATGCCAGGCTCATGTGTTTCTATAGTCACTAAATCTCCATATAGAAATGCATGTATGTGCGTATACTATATATAATATAGATAGATTATACAATATGTAATACAATCATTTTAGCTTTAGAACTTTGAGGAACAGTTGGAAGAATTATATAAACTAGAACAAATGTTCCTACTTATGAAATAAAATACATGAGATTCTAGATGCTACTAGATGATGTATTTGTGGGATTATTTACTTTCCTTCATTGATAAACTCTCTACATTTCTCTTTTTAAGGAAGTCCTACAAATATAACTAGGGAGAAAAAGGTAAGATTTAAATTCCAAAAATAAAACTTTAAATCTTCCTATAATTCTCTGCTAATGTGAAATTATCTCCAATGATAACTTATATGTAAACCTCCTGTAGTACATTTCTTTTGTATGAAATTTATGCCAGCTATATTATAAAGCAAACAAGCCCTTCATATAATGCATAAAAGTAGACTTCCCTCTATTTGAATTTATTTGAAGATATATTATTTGTGTGTATTCAAACTTTATTATCCTAGTCCAGAGAAATGTAAACAGGGCTCACCCAAATCAAATTTATGAAATGTTTAAGGTTTTTCTTATTTTCCTCAGTATGTACCAAGTGTGAAAGTTCTTTTACAAGATGAAGCTCCATGTGCCTTGTCTTTTCACCCTCTTACCTTTATTGAAGAAATGAAAGATTCAGCAACCAATCACCTTTGGCTATTTTTAGGTCCTTTATATCTTTAATATCCTGTGAATTAAAAAAAAATGTTTTCAATTTTTAAAAGATAAGCTAGTGGGAAAATATGTTGGGGAACAAGAGGACTCTGGAATACTACAAGATCAATATTTCTGAGCATTGGCGTTGGGTGTTAACTAGACCACTTGTGGTAACCATTCCAATATATGTAAATATTGAATCATTATATTGTACACCTGAAACTAATATTTTATTTGTCAATTATATCTCCATAAAATATTAAATAAAATTAAGTTAAAATTTTAAAGTTCCTGAGCATGAATAGAAGCCTGATTAATGTTATTATACGGGCAAGAGTTCTCAACTGTGGTCCATGGATCATTGAGTTGTACAAAAATAAACCATAGGACATCAGGGAACCTCCTGAACTTAGAACATTCAGTGTGTTTGTATACATGTGTGTACTAAAATGTCTAACAGGGTAAAGTCAAGACAAGTTTCCATAGTTTTCAAGATGTTCTCAAAAGGGTCTTTGATAGATGACTAATGAGTACCTACTGTATAGCACAGAGAACTCTACTAAGTGCTCTGTGGTGACCTAAATGAGAAGGAAATCCAAAAAAGAGGGGACATATGTATATGTATAGCTGATTCACTTTGCTGTACAGTATAAACTGACACAATATTGTAAAGCAACTATACCCCAATTTAAAAAAAAAAAAAAGGGACTTTGGCTCCCCAAGTCAAATTACTGCTACATTTTTTCCTTACAGAATTACATGTAATCTGTGTCAAACTTTTTTTATAATTTATTCATAGTTAAGGCTCTTTTAAAACTATTTTTGTTTTGTTTAAATTTTTTCCTAATTTACATATAACAAAGTTCACTTTTTTGCTATACAGTTTTAGGCGTTTTTTAAAAATATATACAGTTTTTAGCAACAATCATGATACAAAACAGTTTCCTCACTCCCTAAAATGCCTTCATTCTGTCCCTTTGTATTCAAACCTTTCTTCTATGCCTAATTCCTGGTAAAAATGGATCTGTTCTCTTTTACTATAGTATGGTCTTTTTGCAGAATGTTATAAAAAATGTAATAATATAGTATGTAATCTTTGGTGGCTGGCTTATTTCACTTAGTGTAATGTATTTGAGATTCTATAGCTTATTCTTTTTTACTTGATGTATAGTATTCCATTGCATGGAGGTACTATAGTTTGTTTATTCATTCACTCATTAAAGACTATTTCAATTCTTCCCAGGTTTTGTAAAGTATGGCTATTGCTGCCATAAATATTCATGTACTGGTTTTTATTGTATATATGTCTTCATTTCTCTGGATAAATACCCCAGAGTGAGATTACTAGGTCATATGGTAAGTGTAGGTTTAATTTTTTAAGAAATTGCCAAACTGTTTTCCACATTGTATATATAATTTTTCATTCACACCAGCAACGTTGTAGAGTCTGAGTTTCTCCACCTCCTTTTCAGCACTCGATACTCAAGTTTTACATTTTAGACATTCTGATAGCTCTGTGTCTCATTGTGGTCTTAATTGGCATTTCCCTAATATCTAATTTTCTTGAGTATCTTTCATCAGCTCACTTGTATTTTCTTTGGTGAAGTTTCTCTTCATATCTTTTTTTCCTTTTTAGTGAGTTGTTTGTTTACTCATTTTTTACTTTTAAATGCTGTTTATGTACTGTAAATACAAGCCCTTTATTAGATATGTGATTTGCAAATATGTTCTCCAGTCTTCTCAATCTCTTGACAATGTCTTTTGTAAAGAAAAAGTTTTAAATTTTGGTAAATATCATTTATCTTTTTTTTTTTTCTTGTATGTATTTTATCTTTGGGCTATCTAAAGACACTTTGCCTAACCTAAAGTCCCCCAAATTTTCTATTCTTTTTCCAAAAATTTTTATACTTTTACATCTTACATTTAGGTATATAATTTAAGTTCATTTCTGTATAAGGCATGATATATATATTTAGATTCATATTTTTATATACATGTTTCCAAATGCACTAGCACCATTTTTTAAAAACACTATGCTTTTTTTAAAATTGTTTTTACATCTTTGTCAGAAATCATCATCTTCATTTGTATGGGTCTGTTTTTGTATTCTATTCTGTTCCATTAATCTGTGCCTATGCTTTTGCCAATACCGCTCTGAGTACTATAATGGTAGGGTAAGTCTTAAAATCAGATAATATGGATTCCCAAACTTTGCTATTTTTCAAATTTCTTTGGCATTTTCAGTTTCTTTGCCTGTCCAAATAAATGTTATATTCACTTTTCAATATCTACAAGATACCCTGCTGGCATTTTGGTTGAGACTGTTTCAACCTGTAGATTAATTTGGGAAAAATTACATCTGAACAATACTGAGCCTTTCAATCCATAAACATTGTCTATCTCTCTACTTATTTGGTATTCTTTAATTTTTTTTAACAAGCATTTGCAGTTTTCCCACATACAGATATTACATATATTTTTGTTAGATTTATACCCACATTCTTCATTATTTGGAAATAATGTAAGTTGAACAGTTTTTTGTTGTTGTTGTTTTGTTTTTCTTTTTGTTTTACATCTTCATTTGCAATTGTTCTTAGCTGGTATGTAGAAACACAAATGATTTTTAAAATCTTAATGTCATGTACTGCAACACTGATAAACATACTAATTATTTCTACTAACTTTTTTGGAGATTCCTTCGGATTTTCATTAGAGAAAGAAATACAGAATTTTGCAAATATACTTGTGGATTTCTCTATTTCTCCTTCAACCCTATCAGACTTTGTTTCATGTAGTTTGAAGTTCTGTTATTAAGTGAATACACATTTAGATTTATTATATCTTCTTGGTGTACTGACACACTTAAGTTTATTACATCTTCTCAGAGTAATTAATTAGGCAACATTCCTCTTTATCCCTAATAATTCCTTGTTCTAAAGCTTACTTTGTCTAATATCAATATCACCAATTCAACTTTATTTTGGTTAGTGTTTGTATGCAATATATTTTTCAAATTTTTACTTATCCTATCCATACTACTGTTTATAAACTAGATTTCCTGTAGATAGCATAAAACAAATTGGATGCTGTTTGTTTGTTTTTCTGTTTTTTATCCAATATAGCAATCTCTGTCTTTGAGTTGGTGTGTTCAGAATAACTTATTTAATATAACTATTGACATGGTTGGATTTATGTCTATGTTTTTAGATTTATCTTCTTGCTCTTAAGTTCTCTGTTTTACTTCTCCTGGCTTCTTTTGTATTATTTGAAAACTTTTGGTATTCAGTTCTAGGCAACTCTTTACTTGGCTGCCAGTGCTCACTGACTCCTGGTATTGATTCCTGAATGGCCCTCGAGATTCAACACTCTAATACCCAGCACCTGTGGATATGATGAGTTGTAACCCACATAATTGTTATGGTATATGGCACAGTTGATCTTAAAATAGGGAAATTATCTGGTTGTGCTTAATCTAATCACAAGAGCCCCTTTAAAAGCAGAGAGTTTTCTCCAGCTGGTATCTGAAGAGAAAATCAGAGATTTAAAATACAAGCAGGATAAGATAAAAAATAAAATATTGTGCTATGAAACAGCATATACAGCAATGGATCCAATATTTTAACACAAAAAGATTTTTACCCCCAAACAGTATTTCAGCTATTAAGCCACGTGATAAAATAACCCAAAATGCTGTTTTTCTTTTAAGAGTTTATTTTTGTGTCACATGTAATAATAAAATATAAAATGAAAATATTTTACTTGATTTCAGTATACTTGGTTCACTATTACTCAATATAGTTTTGGAAGTCTGAGTGGGGCAATCAGAGAAGAAAAAGAAATAAAAAAGAAAGAAAAGCCAGAAAGGAGTGGCAGGACACATTTAAAGTGCTGAAAGGGAAAAATCTACAACCAAGATTACTCTACCTAACAAAGACCTCATTCAGATTTGACGGAGAAATCAAAAGCTTTACAGCCAAGCAAAAGTTAAGAGGATTCAGCACCACCAAACCAGCTATACAACAAATGCTAAAGGAACTTCTCTGAGTTGGAAACAAAGGAGAAGAAAAGGACCTACAAAAACAAAGCCAAAACAATTAAGAAAATGGTAATAGGAACAAACATATCGATAATTACCTTAAATGTAAATGGATTAAATGCTCCAACCAAAAGACAAAGGCTTGCTGAATGGATATAAAAACAAGACCCATATATATGCTGTTTACAAGAGACCCACTTCAGACCTAGGGACACATATAGACTGAAAGTGAGGGGATGGAAAAAGATATTCCATGCAAATGGAGATCAAAAGAAAGCTGGAATAGCAATGCTCATATAAGATAAAATAGACTTTAAAACAAAGAATGTTACAAGAGACAAGGAAGGACACTACATAGTGATCAAGGGATCCATCCAAAAAGAAGATATAACAATTATAAATATATATGCACCCCACATAGGAGCACATCAAAACATAAGACAAATGCTAACAGCTCTAAAATAGGAAATCGACAGTAACACAATAATACTGGGGGACTTTAACACCTCACTTACACCAATGGGCAGATCATCCAGAGAGAAAATTAAAAGAAAACACAAGCTTTAAATGACACAATAGACCAGATAGATTTAACTGATATTTATAGGACATTCCATCTGAAAACAGCAGATTACACTTTCTTCTCAAGTACGCATGGAACATTCTCCAGGATAGATCACATCCTGCATCACAAATCAAGCCTCAGTAAATTTAAGAAAATTGAAATCATATCAAGCATCTTTTCCAACCACAACGCTATGAGATTAGAAATAAATTACAGGGAAAAAAACATAAAAAACACAAACACATGAGGTAAAACAACATGCTACTAAATAACCAAGAGATCACTGAAGAAATCAAAGAGGAAGTCAAAAAATACCTAGAGACATATGACAACAAAAACATGACGATCCAAAACCTATGGGATGCAGCAACAGCAGTTCTAAGAGGGAAGTTTATAGTAATACAATCCTACCTCAAGAAACAAGAAAAATCTCAAATAAACAATCCAATCTTACACATAAAGGAGCTAGAGAAAGAAGAACAAACAAAACCCAGTTAGTAGAAGGGAAGAAATCATAAAGATCACATCAGAAATAAATGAAATAGAAACAATAGCAAAGTTCAATAAAACTAAAAGCTGGTTCTTTGAGAAGATAAACAAAATTGATAAACCTTTAGCCAGACTCATCAAGAAAAAAAGGGAGAAGACTCAAATCAATAAAATTCGAAGTGAAAAAGGAGAAGTTACAACAGACACCGCAGAAATACAAAGCATCCTAAGAGACTACTACAAGCAACTCTATGCCAATAAAATGGACAACCTGGAAGAAATGGGCAAATACTTAGAAAGGTATAACCTTCCAACACTGAACCAAGAAGAAATACAAAATATGAACAGACAAATCACAAGTAATGAAATTGAAACTGTGATTAAAAATCTTCCAACCAACAAAAGTCCAGGACCAGATGGCTTCACAGGTGAATTCTATCAAACATTTAGAGAAGAGCTAACACCCGTCCTTCTCAAACTCTTCCAAAAAATTGCTGAGGAAGGAACACTCCCAAACTCATTCTACAAAGCCAACATTACCCTGCTACCAAAACCAGACAAAGATACTATAATAAAAGAAAATTACAAACCAATATCACTGATGAATATAGATGCAAAAATCCTCAACAAAATACTAGCAAACAGAATCCAACAACACATTAAAAGTATCATACACCATGATCAAGTGGGATTTATCCCAGGAATACAAGGATTCTTCAATATACACAAATCAATCAATGTGATACACTGTATTAACAAACTGAAAATAAAAACCATATAACCATCTCAATAGATGCAGAAAAATCATTTGAAATAATTTAACACTCATTTATGATAAAAACTCTCCAGAAAGTGAGCATAGAGGGAACCTACCTCAACATAATAAAGGCCATATACAACAAACCCAAAGCAAACATCATTCTCAATGGTGAAAAATTGAAAGCATTTCCTCTAAGATCAGGAACAAGACAAGGATGTCCACTCTTACCACTATTATTCATTATAGTTTTGGAATTCCTAGCCACGGCAATCAGAGAAGAAAAAGAAATAAAAGGAATACAAATTTGAAAAGAAGTAAAACTATCACTGTTTGCAGATGAGATGATACTATACATTGAGAATCCTAAAGATGCCACCAGAAAACTACTAGAGCTAATCAATGAATTTGGTAAAATTGCAGGATACAAAATTAATGCACAGAAATCTCTTGCATTCCTATACACTAACAATGAAAGATCAGAGAGAGAAATTAAGGAAATAATCTCATTCACCATTGCAACAAAAAGAATAAAATACCTAGGAATAAACCTGCCTAAGGAGGTAAAAGAACTGTACTCAGACAACTACAAGACACTGATGAAAGAAATCAAAGATGACACAAACAGATGGAGAGATATACCATACTTATGGATTGGAAGAATCAATATTGTGAAAATGATTATATTACCCAAAGCAGTCTAGAGATTCAATGCAATCCCTATCAAATTACCAATGGCATTTTTCACACAACTAGAACAAAAAATCTTAAAATTTGTATGGAGACACCAAAGACCTCGAATAGCCAAGGCAATCTTGAGGGGAAAAAACAGAGCTGGAGCAATCAGACTCCCTGACTTCAGACTATACTACAAAGCTACAGTAATCAAGACAATATGGTACTGGCACAAAAAAAGAAATATAGATCAACGGAACAGGATAGACAGCCCAGAGATAAACCCACACACCTATGGTCAACTAATCTGTGACAAAGGAGGCAAGGATATACAATGGAGAAAAGACAGTCTCTTCAATAAGTGGTGCTGGGAAAATTGGAAAGCTACATGTAAAAGAATGAAATTAGAACACTCCCTAACACCATACACAAAAATAAACTCAAAATGGATTAAAGACCTAAATGTAAGACCAGACACTATAAAACTCTTAGAGGAAAACATAGGAAGAACACTCTATGACTAAATCACAGCAAGATCTTTTTTTGACCCACCTCCTAGTGTAATGGAAATAAAAACAAAAATAAACAAATGGGATCTAACGAAACTTAAAAGTTTTTGCACAGCAAAGGAATCTATAAACAAGATGAAAAGACAACCCTCAAAATGGGAGAATATATTTGCAAATGGATCAACGGACAAAGGATTAATCTCCAAAATATATAAACAGCGCATGCACCTCAATATTAAAGAAAAAACAACGCAATCAAAAAATAGGCAGAAGTCCTAAATAGACATTTTTCCAAAGAAGACATACAGATTGCCAACAAATACATGAAAATATGCTCAACATCACTAATCATTAGAGAAATGCAAATCAAAACTACAATGAGGTATCACCTCACACCAGTTAGAATGGGCATCATCAGAAAATCTACAAACAACAAATGCTGGAGAGGGTGTGGAGAAAAGGGAACCCTCTTGCACTGTTGGTGGGAATGTAAATTGATACAGCCACTATGGAGAACAGTATGGAGGTTCCTTTAAAAACTAAAAATAGAACTACCATATGACCCAGCAATCCCACTACTGGGCATATACCCTGAGAAAACCATAATTCAAAAAGACACATGCACCCCAATATTCATTGCAGCACTATTTACAATAGCTAGGTCATGGAAGCAACCTAAATGCCCATCAACAGACAAATGGATAAAGAAGATGTGGTACACATATACAATGGAATATTACTCAGCCATAAAAAGGAAAGAAATTGGGTCATTTGTAGAGATGTGGATGGACCTAGAGACTGTCATACAGAGTGAAGTATGTCACAAAGAGAAAAACAAATATCGTATATTAATGCATATATGTGGAATCTAGAAAAATGGTACAGATGAACTGGTTTGCAAGCCAGAACTAGAGACACAGATGTAGAGAATCAATGTATGGACACAAAGGGGGGAAAGCAGCGGGGCAGGGGTGGTGAGGTGAATTGGGAGATTGAGATTGACATATATACACTAATAAGTATAAAATAGATAACTAATAAGAACCTGCTGTATAAAATAAATAAATAAATAAAATATTTAAAAAAGAAAATGAATTCTGCCAACACCCTGAATGAGTAAGGTCCTCTACAGCTTCCAGAAAAGAACACAGCAAACACTATGATTTTAGCCCAGTGAGACTCATGTCAGACTTCTGATGTACAGAATATAAGATTAAAAATTTGTATTGTTTAAATTGCTAAAGTTATTTTTATGGCAGCAATAATCAAGTACATATGAATACAAATGAATCAGATCTATGTACATTTTAATCCCAACATACAATCTTATATTTTTGCTTTCAGGAATCATACAGGAATACCTCATTTTATTGTGATTCACATTGTTGTACTTTGCAGGTATTGCATTTTTACAAATTGAAAGTTTCTGGCAACCCTGCGTTGTCAGACAACAGTTAGCATTTTTTAGTAATAAAGTATTTTTTAACTAAGGTATGTACATTTTTTTAGACTTAGTGCTATTGCACACTTAATAGACTGCAGTATAATGAAAGATAAATTTTATATGCACTGGGAAACCAAAAAATTCATGTGACTTGCTTTATTGAGATGGTCTGGAATTGAACCTGCAATATCTGTGAGGTATGCCTGTATATAGTTTAAGAAACTTAAGAGGATAAAAGTAGGCTATTATATTTACCCATATATTTATTAGTTGTATTGCTCTTCCTCCATTCTTAAATTTCTATTATTTCCTCTGTAATCACTTTTCTTTAGCAAAAGGCTATTCTGTAACATTTGTTTTAGAGGAAGCCTACTGGCAATGAATTTCCTGTTTTCCTTCATCTGAGACTGTCTTCATTTCACTTTCATTCTTGAAGGATATTTTTGCACGTTGTAGAATTCTGGGTTGACAGTTATTCTCATTCATCACATTAAAAAATATTGTTCTACTCTCTTCTGTGCTCCATGGCTTCTAATATTTTTCTTTATCATTGGCTTTCATTAGTTTGATTATGATATATATAGGTGATATTTTCTTTGAGTTTATCTTGTTTGATTTTCACTGAGCTCCTTGACTCTGTAAATTCATGTTCTTCAATAATTTGTGATGTTTTAAATCATTTTTTTTTAAATTGTTTGCATCAGTCTCTTTCTCCTTTCCTTAGTCTTCAATGATATGAATGTTTGATAACTTCCCACAAGTTTCCAACACTCACTTCACTTCTATATTGGTTTTTCCTCTGTTGTACACTTTGAATAATTTCTATTAATTTATATTCAAATTCACAATCCCACTCTCATCTACACTGGGTACATCCAGTGAACTTTTTTCTGTTATTGCATTATTTCATTCTAAAATTTCAATTTAATTTTTTTGTAGCCTCTATCTCTTTTCTATGAACCTCTAGCTTTCCATTAATTTCAAGAGTGTTTGCCCTTATTTCAGAAGCAAAATTATGGTACTTGCTTTATTATATTGTCTAATTCCAACATTGGGATCATCTCAGGGTTGCTATTTGTTGATTATCTCTTCCTCTGAGCAAATTAAAGTTTTCCTGGTTCTTCGTACATCAAGTAATTTTGGATGTATCCTGGATATTTTAAATATTATGAGACTGTGAATAGCATTAAAAACCTCTAGAGAATTTTGATTTTTTTCTTTGTTTGTTTGTTTTAGCATGCAGTCAACCCAGTTAGGTTCAGATCACAAGTTCCAAACTGTATTTTGTGGATTGTGGTTCCAATATCAGTTTAGTTTTCAAAGCTTTTGTGAGTTACTTTGGTGCACTTTGCATGTGTACTATCCAAAGACAAGTCTGGGACCTGGACAGTGGTCTTCACCATAATTGAGTTCTCAAAGTTTTACTGTGGTGCTTTGTTTCAGTTCCATAGTACAGCACAAGGATTAGCCTAGGACTTCAGACTCAGATTTAAATATTTAATCCTCTCTCTTCCATTGTTTCCCTCATAATTCCTGGTTTCCAAGGGCTCCTTTCCTGGAGTCCTAGCTAGATAGCCAGAGTTTTAGCCTCCTTATGTTTACACACTTCCCATAAGTGGATCTTCCTCTGGACAAAGTAATGAGTGAAAAGAGAGTAAAAATAATTTACTCTGGGATCCCCTCTACATACTTCAGATTGCATACATCTCTTTGTTAATTCCTCTGGTGAGAGAGAAAGGTTTTCTCTTGGTGTTTTAAACGATGAATCTGCTGCTGCCACTACTACTGCCAACACAGGAGTGTTGTTTAATGAGTAGGTCTTGCCTCACATCAGAGCCAACAGTGTAAAAAAAAGAGTAAAAAAACATACAGAGATTTGCATGCATGCACATGTACACACACACACACACACAAACACACAAATACTTTCCATCCCACAGAGGCCCACTTCCTTGTTCTCCAGCTGAAAATAGATTTTTCCTGGAACTTTTCCTGTCCATGCCCACTGTGAAATTCCATGATTCAGACTGCCTAGAATCTAAGCTAGCAGATAAGAAAAAGAAAAAACCTCAAACAGGAAACTTACTACCCTTATTAGTCATTTTGGGGTTTGATTTTTCTCCTGAATCTGCCTGCTATTATTTACTTTTCAGAGTCATCAGATAGTTGCTTAATAAACTCTGCCCTGGGATTTTAGTTATTATCACTGGGAAAAATAAGCTGAAATGAGTTTACTGCTTCTTAGCTGAAATTGAAAATTGTCATTTTAAAAAGACATTAGTATGGCTTATATTCTTCTTCATTTTTCACTACTTTAAGGCTTTAAACAACTAATTTCTTGTTTTGAAGCTCATTTTTATTAGTAATAAACCATACTTCATCATTTGACTCCCTAGTACACATGGCACTATTATTTCCATTTTTAATGATGAATATCTCTTAAAAATAAGTGGTTCATCTTTGTTTTCTAAACCTGTTTAGGAAAAGCTGGGTTAGTAAAATTAAACAGTCCCTTTATTATAAAGCTTTTTAGGTCCCTTAATAACTTAACCTGCATCCTGAGTTTCCAAAAGGTCAAGACAGTGCATTATATTTTCCAAACATATTTAACTTCTAAAAACTTTTTTTCCCCAAAATGACATTCTCCAGAAAAGAATTTGGGAAATATTCTAACCACTAACACTAACTTGTTATATCTTACATCATGTATGAACTCCAACTTTTCTTCCTTCTATACTTATTAAGTGCTATTCTAGGACCTCTGAGGGGTGTACTGTAGATTTAAAGTGCTATTCCAGACTTTTGCTAAAATGACTCTGCTCTTAACAACATTAAACATATGCTGTCTCCTAACATTGCCAAGTATTCTGGAGGCAATTTCAAGAAAGAATGTGTAGAATGGCTTAATTTTAAACATAGCCTGTGACTGCTGTAGCTAACTCATATAGGGATAGACACATTTACTAAGCTTTATAGAAATAGCTAACCTTGAAATTAAAGGGGAAAAGATTGGAGCATATGGCATTGTTTGTATCTCCTTGAGTGAGACAGTAATGAAAAGATTGGGTGACTGATGAATTCTAACGTAATACATGAGAAAGTATTTGACCCTAAGGATAAACTAAGTAGTAATCATAACTATCATGTATAAAGAACTTGTATATCAAACATTATGTCATGTGTTTATAGTGGAAGTCTGTGGTTGCTTCCAGAGTATCTATTGTTTTCCTGAGAACCCCTGATATAGGTTTGAGAATTTCTGTAATTCCAAGGATGGGAGAAATATAGCAAGATAAGCCAATAATTAAATTCCATATGCCTAGACCTCAGATTATTTTAGAGGTGGCCGGACGATTTAAGATAGCTCAGTCATATTGAATTTCAGGATTTCTTCTGGGAATGCTTGAACAAAAGTTACCTCTTTGCTCTGGACCATATATTCTATAGATCTGAGGCAATGGAACCAATATAGCTATTTTCCTTCCATAAGTAGATAAAGCCAACACACAAAGGAAACCACAACTTGGAAAAAAAATCAGAGAAACATAGACAATCTATGATCAAATCATGCCTAAAAATTATACCACCTTTAGATTTTTCTTCAATAAAGCAAGTTGTATTCATTATATATTATCACATGACAAATTACCCTAAAATTTATTGACTTAAAATAACAATAATACTTATTTTCTCTTATGTTTCTATAGGTCAGGAATTCAGACAGAACACTGTAGGATATCTTATCTCTGCTCCACAATTAGAGGTCATCAAGTAAAATACTTGACGGATTGAAGGCTGCGGGCTGGAGTCATTTGCAGCTTGTTCACTCACACATTTGGAACTGATGCTGGCTGTCAGCTGGAGAACTAGCTGGGGTTGTTGGCTGAAACACCTAGATATGGCCTCCTCATGTGGGGTGAGCTTCCTCTCACCATGGTAGCTAGGTTACAAAGGAAAGGAAAGCACACAAAGGAGAAAGAGACACACATGCACGTATGCACAAACACACACACACACACAAGCAATGTTGTCTTTGATGATTTAACTACAAAATTCAGGCAGGATTGCCTCTGTGTCATTCTATTGATTGAGGAACATGAACCTGAACCTCACTACGGAAGTCAATAAATATCACATTTTAAAAAGGGCACTTGATATAGTGCATATACTGGTTGTACCAAGTGTGGAAAAACTAACCTAGCACATAAGCCATGAATATACATTTATTGTGTAAGCTAATTTGAGTTAAATTATTTGTTTCTTGCAGCTAAAGCACCCAACTCACATCACACTTACATATGTTATTTCATTTAATGTGAACAACATCTATAGAAAGGAAGTAGTTTTAGCACCTGTATCAGTCAGGATTCTTCAGAGAAACAGAACAAATAAGATAGGTGATAGATGGATGGATGGATAGATAGACAGACAGACAGATAGATTTTAAGAAATTGGCTTATGGTTATGGGGGTGGCAAGTCCAAAACTGATAGATTATTGTAACAGGCTAGAAACTTAGGCAAGAGTGAAGTTGTAGTCTTTAGTTTGAAATATATAAGGCAGGCCAGCAAGCTGGAAACTCAGACAGGAGTTAGTGTTGTAGTCATTTGTCTGAAACGTTTGGGGCAAGCCAGGAGGCTGGAGACTCAGGCAGGATTTCCATTTGGCAGTCTTAAGGCAGAATTCCTTCTTTTTAGGTAACTTTGGTTTTTGCTCTATGGTCTTCAACTGATTGACTGGATGAGGCCCACCCACATTATCAAGAGTAATCTTCTTTCCTTAAAGTCAACTGATTATATACGTTAATCACATCTACAAAATATTTTCACAGAAATATCCAGACTAGTGTTTGGCCAAACAACTCGGTACCACACCCCTGCCAAATTGACACATAAAACTTAACCATTGCAGTCAACTTGGCACCAAGACACATCTCCTTAAATCATGCTTAATCTCCAAATAAAGACAAGAGCAAAGTCACACTTACTTCTCACATGATACAGCTATCCTATATACAACTGAAAAAGCACTAACGCTTTCCCCAAAGGGGATGCAAAGTCCTTGGGTGATATTCAATCTTCTCCTTGATATTCTATAACTTAATTACTACAATGTAAAGTTAACAATACTTAAATACTATAATGTAAAGTTATGTTATAAGACGATAAAAAGGGGAAGAAAAAATATATTTGCTTAATAGCATACACACAAACATATTCATAACAAAATAAGGAAGAAATTCTCATAACAATTATAGTCCTCATTTCTACAACTGGCTATGTAGTCATAAGTGTTATTTATAACTACTTTCTTCTACTATCCATTTCATAATCCCCTCGCCTTTAGCAAGTACCTCAGCTGGTTGTGATTCTTTGCCTGGTGGGGTAACCCAAACCTTCATTCTTGAAGAGTCAGGCCATTAGTATCCCTACCTGAATTGGGTTGTTTTAGTTTTCTGTTAACTTTAACCTTAAGGCATGGTAGTACTAAGAAAAGCCCTAAGGGATTTTCTATATTTGAGATATACTCATCCTTCCCTACATTGGGTAGCAACAGTCTGATTTGCCTTTGGTAATCAGGATCAATTTTCCCAGCCAGTACACTAAGTCTTTTCTTTATCTGTTGATTCAGAAGCATGAGGAGCCCAAAGTGACTAGGTGGCAGCCTCAATCTCCAGTTCACTGGGCTCGTTGTTGTGTCTCCCAGTACAAGCACTCCTCTCTTTGGAACTAACACCTCTAGGCCAGCAGAGCATAAGGATATGGGACTGGAAGAAAAAATTTTGCTGATGGATCACTAGGGCTGAGTGGTGTCTCTCCAATTTCCACCCCTTGATTCTTGGACCTGTGAATCCTGGCTATGGGAAAAACAATACCACATATTGAAGGCTGATTTAGAGCATGTATGGTACCCATTTTTAAAAATATCTTGATATGGGAATCAGATTGCTTAAGAAACTTGCCCAGGGCTACTCAACTAATAAACAGGATTTGAAGTCAAGCTGTCTGACCATCAAGATATGTTCAATAATAATTCAGCGTGGTTTATTGAGTTTGAGAGTCTTTAAAGGGCTTTCAGCATTGTGGCTACATCAGATTTGATTCTGCTTACTCAGTGGACTGTGTGACAGTTTGGGAAGGTCTCCATTTACCTTTGTGAGATCCACTCTCCACCCTTCTCTACCCAACCCCATACTCTGCATTCTGGACACTGACTTTATGGACTGCATCAAACAGTCTTGCCCTCTGGCTTTTGGTTGTATAAGACCAAAAGGAGAGGTAAAGGTGGAAAAAAAGATAAGCCAGGGTATTTTTTTCTTCAGCTGTTTTATTGATGATCTGCAATGCGTGAGTAGCTATTTTTCTTCTACATTTCCTGGGCTATACCTCTCCTATGCTTGAGCTCCCATTGAGTCCTGGTAATTCTTTACTTTTCCCTTTACCACAACTGCTGAGGCAAACTCTGAGCTCCTAATATGGCACCGTTCACTGGGGATCCAGTCAGCCATTGGACATCTTCTGTCATTGGCTTTCATTCCCTTTGATGATTTTGCCAGCTCCACCATCTGTGGACTTATGCAATGCCTTCTCCTGCACCATGACATCTCACACCACATCACCTCTGACAGACCAACTTATTTTATGGTGGAAGAATTGTAAAATGGGGCCCATACCCACATTACCATGTGCCTTATCAATACGAAACAACTGGCTTAGACACTATAAAACTCTTAGAGGAAAACATAGGCAGAACACTCTTTGACATAAATCACAACAAGATCCTTTTTGACCCACTTCCTAGAGAAATGGAAATAAAAAGAAAAATAAACAAATGGGACCTAATGAAACTTAAAAGCTTTTGTACAGCAAAGGAAACCATAAACAAGACAAAAAGACAACCCTCAAAATGGGAGAAAATATTTGCAAACAAAGCAACTTGACAAAGGATTAATCTCCAAAATATACACGCAGCTCATGCAGCTCAATATCAAAAAACAAAAAACCCAATCCAAAAATGGGCAGAAAACCTAAATAGATATTTCTCCAAAGAAGACATACAGATTGCCAACAAACACATGAAAAGATGCTCAACATCACTAATCATTAGAGAAATGCACATCAAAACCACAATGAGGTATCACCTCATACCAGTCAGAATGGCCATCATCAAAAAATCTACAGACAATAAATGCTGGAGAGGGTGTAGAGAAAAGGGAACCCTCCTGCGCTGTTGTTGAGAATGTAAATTGATATAGCCACTATGGAGAACAGTATGGAGGTTTGTTAAAAAAACTAAAAATAGAACTACCATATGGCCCAGCAATCCCACTACTGGGCATATACCCTGAGAAAACCATAATTCAAAAAGAGTCATGTACCACAATGTTCACTGCAGCACTATTTACAATAGCCAGGACATGGAAGCAACCTAAGTGTCCATCGACAGACGAATGGATAAAGAAGATGTGGCACATATATACAATGGAATATTACTCAGCCATAAAAAGGAACAAAACTGAGTTATTTGTAGTGAGGTGGATGGACCTAGAATCTGTCATACAGAGTGAAGTAAGTCAGAAAGAGAAAAACAAATACCGTATGCTAATGCATATATATAGAATCTTAAAAAAATGGTATTGATGAACCTAGTGGCAGGGCAGAAATAAAGATGCAGACATAGAGAACGGACTTGAGGACGTGGGGGGGAGGGGAAGCTGGGACAATGTGAGAGAGTAACACTGACACATATACACTATCAAATGTCAAATAGATAGCTACTGCGAAGAAGCCCCATGGCACAGGGAGATCAACTCAATGCTTTGTGACGACCTAAAGGGGTGGGGTAGGGAGGGTGGGAGGGAGGCTCAAGAGGGAGGGGATATGGGGATATATGTATACATATAGCTGATTCACTTTGTTGTACAGCAGAAACTAATACAACATTGTAAAACAATTATATTCCAATAAAGATATAGAAAAAAAATTTTTTTAATAAGTCTATAGATAGTTCATTAGGAAATTTCAAAATGTCAAGAATAAAAAGAATGTTTTTTGACCATCTAAAGCAGAAATTGGCAAACTACAGCTCATGTACCAAATCTGACCCACCATTTGCTTTTGTAAATAAAGTTTTGTTGGAACGTCAAAAAAAAAAATACAACTGGCTTGAAAAAATAATGGAATGGCCATAAGAAGGCTCATTTGATATATATCTGAGATACCATCCTGTGAGGTTTCTGAGACTTATACTCCTTTAGAATGCAGTATAATTGTTTAATCAGTAGCCAGCATAGGACAGTGCCATAACTATAGTCAAAATTTAATAACCTATAACTAAAAGATGGTGAAGGGATGGCCCCTTCTTATCATTACGACAAATAATTGACTTAAGAAATTTATGCTCTGGTACCTGAAACATGGAGCTTGGTGAATTTGGTGGTTTTTATGCTTAGGAGAGGCATTGTTCCACTAAAGAACACAGTTATCTTAAAAGGAGCTGAGACTGGGAGAGAAGAACAGGGCGAGATGTATATCATCCTGCTGACTGAGTGACTGATGTGAATTAGCAACTAGAAATTGGTTTGCTGCCTCACAATGAAGGCAAGGAAGACTCTGGCTGGAACTTAGAGATTCACTGGGCACCTCTTAGTAGTCCCTTACCCAATAATACTAGTCAATAGAAAACAACCTAATAAAGATAGAACCAGTAAGAATTCATATTCTGGGACTTGTGTCACCCAGAATGGTAAAAAGCTCAGTCAAGGTGCAGATAGATAGTCGGGGGTGGGGGGGGTTGTGCAACTTTGTAGGAATCACAGTAGCAATGTTTAATGATTTCTATTTATGGGGGAAAGTGTGACTGAATGAACATCACCCACCCCTTAATAGGGACATAAGATTTCCACTCAGACAAAACATCAAGAATGGATGCTGAGGGACAAAAGAGGTAGTCTGTGATGGAAATTCTGCCCTGCCAGATTCAGCCTCTATCCTTCCTCACCTTTCTCTCTGCTCTGGGAATCTCCCTTGCATGTGGCTTCTGGTTGGGTTTAGTTGATGGAAGGCACTAGAAGAAGATAAGAGGGCAGGAAGAGAGACATCAGCAGAGACTATTTCCTCTTCCATAGGTCACAGCTCTTGTCAAGCTGCCCCTTCTCCCAGCTCTGATAATCACTTGTCCTTCAGGCCCAGGGATGGTAATACCTTTCTGCTGTTGCTAGCCCCAATGTATTTCACTATCCTTGTTAGTTTCTCTTAATTCTGTCTACAAATATAAATGGTACCTTCCTTAATCCCTCTTCAACCACCCTTTTGAGGATGCCATCTGTTTCCAACAGGAACATCATTCTAGGAAGTGACCTGTTATATTCAAAGGAGGCTTATCCTCATATTTAAACTACCAACTTGTTATCTCCTATACCCACACCTGAAGGCGCTATAGTTATATGAACATGGTTAGACAATTTCTACCCCAATATTCTGAAGTCTGGCTAGCTCTGCAAGTGGTGAAAATTAGATACAGGGAGTATTGTAACTACTCCACAGATTAAAGAGCTCGTAATCCCTCTCAAATTAGCCATGATCTCAAAGACCAGCAAGCAAAGTCCAAAGAACTGCAATAAAACATGAAAGGAGTTTAATCTAAAGTGGACCTTAGGTCATCATGATTATAAATTAGAAGGATAATAAGTTTGAATCTCTAATTCAGAAACAAGCACATGCTCAAAATTTGTAAATTTTAATCTAAAATAAAACAACACATTTCTAAAATAAGTAGCAACTTAAATCAACCATATGACTAGAGGAAGTTGAAAAATTGCCAGTAGTTTAAAGCTAACAAAAAAATGACTTTTAGAGAAAACTGATTCTGGGACTGTAGCTTAATATTCTAAGAAACAGCCATGTAGGACATACATGCTGTGATGCAATGCAGCATGTGGGACCTCCCATGTTCCTGCCTACTCTCCAACTGCCAACAGAGAGCTCTCAGCACAGAGGACACAGATGGAACTAAATCAAAGGGTCTCTCTGAAAATATGCTAAATGTTTAAATAATGCATCTGCTTTCTGAACATAGGAGTGCCTTGATCTTAGTGAGTGTGAAGCTTTGCCCTATCTCCCACCAAAGCTATAGCAGTAGGGAAAATATGAAGATTCTCACTAACTCCCTCAAATCATATATTTCTTTGTATCTAATTCTACAGAAGATATGATTAGAGCACTTATGATCTGTTGAAGAATTTCTGAGACAAATTGAATGAACACATAGGATACACATTCCTCTTTCAGCTCATCAAATGGAAAACAGAATGTATATTTTAGTCTTTTTTTAAAAAAATCAAACACTGTCTAGCAGAAGCTAAACCTTATTGACAGCTTATATCTATTAAGATATGGTGAAATGAGAATTCCTCTACATGAGTTCTTTAAAAAAAAAAGAGTCAAGGGAAGACCACACATGGAATCAAGTATATTCACATATGATGGAGTAAATTTGAACGTCCTCAAGTTTATGCCATGTTGAATTCTTAAGCATCATAAGTAATAGGTTTCTAACGTGAAGGTGTAAGATTTACACGTGCTAATTTTCACTTCTCTTCTTTACAGCAGACTCATATATGTATAATATGGAGGATAATCCATAGCAGAAGGTCCATTCCCAGGCCCTCTTCCTCTCTACCTTCTATAACTTTATTTTCTTAGCAAATATACCTAAAGGGACCATTGATGGCAGCCTTTAATGAGGAAAGTTTGACACAAAGGGACAAGGGTGAAGACTACAGAATGAGAGTTTGGTAGTCTTACCCCTTTTATTCGATGATAGAATGAGTGTTGGTCTTATGAACACTATGCTCTAATTGTAGAAACAATATATGAGTTCCAGGGAAATCATATTTAGTCATATATTGCTACTATATGTGGATTTTCTCATAAATTTTTTTAAGAGTTTTTTGTTTTGTTTTGTTTTGTTTGGCTGTGTTCTCTAGTTGCAGCGAGCGGGGGCTATTCTTCATTGCAGTGCAGGAGCTTCTCACTGCAGTGGCTTCTCTTGTTGCAGAGCATGGGCTCTAGGCGCACGGGCTCAGTAGTTGTGGTGCATGGGCTTAGTTGCTCCACGGCATGTGGGATCTTCCCGGACCAGGGATCGAACCTGTGTCCCCTGCACTGGCAGGTGAATTCTTAACCACTGCACCATCAGGGAAGGCCTCTCATAATTTTTTTTCTTTTCTGATTTTTTTAATAAAGAGGGAAAACCTCATAAGTTGCTTAAGGGAATTTTCTGGAATATATTCCTGCTAGTGACCAAAAAAAAAAAAAAAGATTCCAACTTCTGGCACATACCTGTTTTATGAAAATAAAATTTCTAGAATTAAGATGTCCTGATTGATTCATTTTGGTAACTTTCATGGAATGGAGTTTTTTCTCTGCTATATTTGTATGTATTTTCTCATATTCAGCCACGTACTCGTGTGAAAATTTGAAGAATTTTTCTACTAAAATTTTTCTGCTTGTAGAGCCTGGAAACAAACATGACTGAAGTCACTGAAATTAGAGATACATTTTAGAGGGAGTCAATGAAATATATTGCTTGTGGGGAGAAAATTTATTAGTGTTTCGCCTTAACTCTTTCCAAAGAACCCGTAAAAATTTACAAGAAACAAATAAAAAGAGCAGTAAAAGGAGGAAACTGAGAAATAAGTTAACTTATTAAGTAAGTTAGTAAGTTATCTTGACTTCATAGCATACTTTATTTAGTCCTACGGCCATTTCAAAATGGAATATAAGAGGCATATGATAGCATTGAGACTAAATCACAATGATGTGATTGTGAATAAACATCAAGAATGGCTGAGCACTTCCTAGAAACATTGTTAATGACATTATACACACTTAGCCTTTCAGTCTCCAAGCATATAATAGAAAATGGAAAGCAACTGAGGAAATGTCTACACAGTGCCAAATATAATAACTAAAAAATTAATATCTGGATACTTTGAAATAACCAAATAGTAGCCAACATAGAGACAGAGACAAAATTCTGCACGCTTGACTTAATAAACATTTACAAAATTATACAATTGAGGAACATCATCTTGTTTATTTGTTTTATTGGAAATGACCTTATATTTACACAGAAATTCTGCATTTAAAGATGAGAAACGTGAGAGTCAGAGATGTTAGGTTAGCAACATATCTAGCTGTTATCTATCTACCTAGCCAGCTCCCTAAATGGGTTACAGGACTCACCATGTGCATGGGATCAAAACAAACCAATTACTCAGAAAAAGAATTTTTTTTTTTTGGTATTTGGACCAGTCAGGAAAATCTCCTAGGCATCTTCATCAAGTAAGAGGTAATACCAAGAAGCTTAGAGAGGGTAAGTGATTTGCCTAAGGTCACACAGCCAGTAAAAATGCTATGCCCAATGTTGTTCACTGTTGATAAAAAGTATGGGTAGAGCCTTCAAGAGTTTAACAAGATTAGAATATGAAATCTTTGGACTGTGTCAGTGAATAGGTGAAAATTACAATAGGTGAATCAAAGATTACTCTTTTTGTGAACTCTGAAGATAATTACAGATAACTACAAATAAAGCCTATATATTTAACGTGGCCCAGTGGCTTAAAAATTATTTTAAACAGTTTGAAGGGAAGTCTTATTTTATTCAGCTGAAAAAGTGTCCATAGACAAATATTAAAGTATAAGAAAAAACCTGAGAATTGAAACGTTTCCTCGCTTTATCCCATGGTGCTTCATACCTGCACCACAAAGGGATAATATTTTTCAACTAAACAGTCAAACTCCTCAACACATAACTTGGCTTTTGGGTTAAATTTCAATTGTGTATATAATAGAATTCTATGAATTCTATATAATTCCTCAAGGGTATTATGAATAACTTCTATGTGCCAAGTTTTGTGCTAGAGACGATCATATTGGGAGAAAATGTAAGCTATGATGGTACTGCTGTATATTTACCTGCTCTGGACCATTTTGAATGAATTTATCAGAATTCTGTGGCAAGAAATGAAAAAAACAAATCATAGCTGACAGGAGTAAAACATGTCTGAACTTTGATTGATTAGACTCACAGTCATACACAAGAGAGGCTTTCCTTCAATGTTCACTATGAGAACATTAATAAAAACATAACACAAGAATGGGCAGCTCTACACTGCTGCCAAAATATAAAGAGAACGTAGGAAATTCTTCTATAGGTATTGCCAACCATCGTTACTCATCTTTTCCTTCCAGAGCAAGCGTTACATTTACATCCACTTCTTGGTGTTTGGCAATATTCTTTGTAGTTTACATGTATTCTTTGAAAGACCTGGATTCATATTTGGTGGGACAAATCTTGCACGTACTATCTAAGTCCGGTGATTTAGACTTCTTGTGATTCTCTTCCTCCTCCACTGCATGCCTTCATTTTCTACCCAGTGCCTTCTAGGGCAGTGCTTATCAAACTTTAGTGTGCATCAGAATCCCCAGGAAAGTTTGTCGAGACAAAGACTTCAGAACCGTACTCAGAAATTCTGATTCATTAGGTCTGGGCGAAGGGTTAAGAATTTGCATTTTCTACAGGTGATATTGATGCTGTCCGTCACCCAAGGATACCTTGAGTGGTACAGACCAACAGCACCACCATCACCTCAAAGTTTGTTAGAAATGCAGACTCTTGGGCCCCACTACAGATCTATGGAATGCTTTCCTCAAACAACACCATGAGGTGAGTTTACACACCCATGCGGTGAAATCTGTCATTATTAGAGAGAGTCTTGGGTCCTTGTGGTAGTTCTCAAAATTAGTCATAATACTTGTAGTTCCTCCTCTAAGAGGTAGAGTTTATTTCCTCACTTCTTGATCTGAGCTGGACACATGATTGGCTTGAATCCATAGAATGTGCTAGAACTGGCACTGTGAAAATTACAAACCAAGGCCTCAAGAAGCCTTGCAACTTCCCTTGCTGTTCTAGGGACTTCTTCCATTGGTACCATGCAAAGAAGCTGAAGTCAAAGTCTGCAGGATGTTGTGGAACATGTGCCCCACTCTTGTCTCAATCAACTAAGAGTCAACTTGCAGAAGCAGAGCTAGTTGACTGGCAGCTGACTTCAGATACATGAGTGAATCCAGCCAAAAGCAACAGAAGAACCACCCAGCTGAATCTACCCTATAAAGCTAAGCCACAAAATATAAGCTAAATAAAGGGTTGTTGATTTTTCCAGTAAAATTTGAAGTGGTTTGTAGTAGAAAAAAAGATACTGATATATGCTTCTTTTTAGCAATGCCCATTGAGACCTATAAAAACTAATTAAAAGAGAATTACGATAGAAGAAGATCTGAGATTTCTCCTGTCTTTTAACTGCTTGGCTCTATCTTTTTCCACTAGACCAGAAATAATCATTGACAATAGATCAAAGACCAAATAGTAATTCTTCTAACAAATAAAACAAATAAATAGCAACCAAAAGAAACCTACTTCTTACTTCTATAGATCACATAAAGGAAAAATACTGATCTTTGAATATGTTCCTGAAGGATATAGAAGAATTAGTTTGGTTATTTCCAGAAATCCAAGTCAGTGACCCAGAGAGAACCTCAGGAATAGCCGACATACAAGCATTTACAGCCTCTATTTCCCTGGTTCTCTTCAGTACCAAAAGCTTGTGAGGTCTCATTCATATATTCAGATTGGTTTGGGAAATTTAGCTTCAGGGCTGGACATGTTTCTCCTATAAGATATTACTAAGTTTAAAAGATACCAATTTTTCTCAAATTCCTTATATTATCAAAATTATCACCACCATTCTAACATATTTTTTAAATTAGAAAAGCTAATGTTTGAGTTAATTTAATAATATAAACAAGTGGAAATAAATTAAAATTTTTTAAACAATATTAATGATCGAAAGTTAACCAAAGAAAATTTTACAAATGATCTAAAGCTACTAAAATTAAATCAATGTAAAACTTGCATAAGAATACACAGATTGATGATTAAAAAATAAGACTGAAACTAGACCTTATTTTATGAGAACTGAACATATGAAAAAGGATACATCATAAATCAGTAAATTCTATAACATGTTAAAAATATTATAAAGCTATACTTATAAGACGATGTAGTATTGATGCTTGAGTAGACAGAACAATGGAAAAAAAATATAGTTCAGAACAAGACCCAATTTAGTATATGTTAAATGAAGCTGATATTTTACATAGGTGAATAAAAGATGACTTGGTCATTAAGCAGTGTTTGGACAACTGGGTAGACATCTGAAAAAATTTAAGTTATTGTCTGTCCTGTCTTACACATCAAATATGTTCAGATGACCAAAGTTTAAATCTTAAAAGATAAAGGTTAAGTATATAAGAAAAAACTGGAATAATCCTTTTTTTATTGTTTAATTGGAAAAGATTATAAAGTATGACAATAAAATCAGAAACCATTTAATTAAAAATATATAATAAGCTGCACAAAAGAACACAAGATATCTGCTTAGCTAAACATAGCATAAATAAAATTCAAAGGGAAAAAGAACAACCCTTGAAATATATTAAAAAGAAATTTTCTTACAGAAAAAGAAATAAAATGGCTCTTAAATATATGTAAAGATGTTAAAATCTCATTCATAATAAAATAAATGAAACAAGATATTCATTTTGTCTTGTCAGGTAAGCAAAGATCTAAAAGTATTATTACTTAGTGGGTATAAGGAAACATGAGAAGGTAAACTGGTATAACCTCACAGATGGCAATTTGAAAATATCAAAACTACAATCCATACACTCTTTTACTCAAAGTTTCAATTTGTGTCCTGATTTTTTTTTTCCTGAGGACACAAATCGATAAATAGAAAATGAATACAAGTGGGCAATTCATTGAAAAAGGAAATCCAGTTGAGTAAATAATGTGTGAAAAATTCACCTGCATTTAAAACAAAAAAATGAAAATTAAGGCAGTAATATAATAGTTTATCCTATCAAATTAGCAAAGATTTTTAAAATGTGAGTTATCAATGTCAGTGGATTTGAAATCAGACTAACCCTAAAACACTGTTGTTACATATATTTTTAAAGAAAATGGTTAGGCAATGTATAATAACCTTTGAAAAATAAATTTCCCTTCTTGAAATCTCTACTCAGCAAATGAACTAATAGTTCAAAAAGGATTTTTACAAACAGATATTCACAGTAATTTTATTTATATTATCAAACAACTAGAAACAACCAAATAACTGTTAGATAAAACACATGCCTTTTCAGGTAGAGTGAGGATTTGAGGTTCATTAGGGAAGAATTAACTCAATTGTTCTCTATCAAATTGCTTTATTCCAAAAGCAGAGGATACGAAACTCAGAAACCCAAGTCCATTGCATGTAACCTTGGGTCAGAAAAATTTTAAAGAAGACTGGATGTAGCCCAACCGATTACCTCAATATTAAACAACTCCTAATTTTCAACAGTTTTTGTTGATAATTTTTTATCACTTCCTGACCTGGCCAAGAGTTCCTGACCTGTTTAAGAAGTTAGGAGTTAGTATCTCAATTATGAGATGTATGTTCACTGGAATATAGTGCAGACGCTACGCATTATGTTTTCAAAGAGGTAACAATATGGGAAAATGTGACATCAACAAAAGCAACTTCTAAAAAAAGAAAAACACTAAAAAAGAGATTAGCAATCGCTACCTGTGGGTGGCAAGGATTATAATTTACCATATAGATAACTTTTCAAAATGTATACATTATTTTTACAGTGAAATCTGTTTTATTTTCAAAGTTTACTGTGAAAGTTTTGAATAACAACAAAGGATTAGCCAATTAAAACAATGTCGGCAAGACTGTAAAAGAAGTAAGGAAAGTTGTTGATAATGGTTCTGCATTACAATCTTAGCTTTTCCTCTTGACTTTCCACCATTCTCCCTGTGCTTTAAAAGGACGCATTCTTCCACTCCTTTACTCCTTCCTCCCTTTGCCTTGCACATCATTCCCTCCACAACCCTCTACCATTGCCAGTTGGTTTCCATTGTTGATAAGTTAATTCTGTGGTTTTAGTTTCCCTTACTTTTTCCAAGTCATAACCAGCTATCAGTTTCTTGATTCTAATGTCAGTCAATCTTGCATTCATTTTCAAGAATATACTCTCAAGAAATATTTTCATGGATAGTAAACATTGTGAGTAATGGGATGTATTTTATTTATAAAAGTTTTATCCTTCCATACACTGTGTCTGATTGTGGAATTCTTATAAGGAGGATATCGGCCCTATAGTGTCACCCTCAATAGCACTTCACTTTTCTCTCATAGGCTCCATCTCTTAGGCACTTTCACCTATGGTATGGGAGATTTCTGGAGTTTAACTTCCAGATCATCACTTTGGCCATTAGCCCTAACCAGTCTATTGTTTCATCTGTTCATTAATTTACTTTTCATTTTAGTGCTCAGATTTTTTAAATTTTAAAGACCTCTGCATTATTTTCTGCTCCTTTTTCATAGTAGTCTTTTGTAGTTGTACTTGTGAAATATACTATAGTATTAGTTCTAATTCTTAAATCTCTCAAATTATTCTAAGTTTTCTCCTGCCTCCTCCAGAAATAGCTGTTTATCCTGAACACTCTTATTCATGCTATAACTATTCCTCAAGTGTTTGTTCATATTGCTGCATTAAGGACGATTAATGAACCTTGGAAATGACTGTTTACACCTCCAATGCTTTAGATTATTATGTTTCCTCAATTGTTTTCCACACTGGCTCTATTTTTTTGTCTTCCAAGATTCCCTCAAGATTTCTACTCTCCTCTGGCTTCCTTTCCTGTCTTTCAACAGTTTGGGTTTTATTCTTCTTCTTAATTTATATATTTCCTCCCATTTCAATGGGACTTTGAAGGGAGATGAAATACATGAATGTTCTCAATCTTGTATCTTTATAATTCTATGTACGTTTCTTAAGTTACTTACCATATTCTGTTCTGTACTGAGTTTATGCACGTGTGTGTGATTTAGCACATTGTAAGTTCCCTGACCCTTCTTACTCATTATACATTAATCACAACATCCAACATAATACTGATTAAAAAGTTTCTACTAACTAAACACTAATTGCCAGGTTCTCCATTCCATCTCTAAAATATTTCTATGTTTGATTCTTTCATCTTCATTACAATCTTCAAACTTTGATCACCTTTTTCTTAAAACATTTAAACAGCCTCCAGCTGGTCCTATCTTTTCTAATCTCTCCTGTCTCCAGTCCCTCTTATATACTGCTGCCAAGGTTAGTCTTCCTGAAACTCAGCCCTGATTATATTATTTCTCTCCAAAATCTCCATGGACTATGATATTAATTCTAAAAATTTAGCCTAACATCCAGTGTTCTCCATCATCTAAGTCAACAAAGTTTCCCAACTTAATTTGTTAAGATTGCCCTATAGCTTGCCTTGCTAACAAAGTACTTTCTTCTTATTAAACATCCCCCCAATCTGCCATGCCCATTTTCACATTCCAAATCCTGCCCAGCTTTCAAGTGGAATTCAAATGCCATCACCTCCACAAAACTTTTTCTCATCCCTCCAGTAATCTTTCCTTCCTCTAAACTTACACAACTCATCAGTATTACTGTTATAAAATTTTTTTCTTTATTCTTTAAATGTATATGTCTTATAGCTACTCCCAGAAAACATGCTTCTTATAAACAAAATCTGAGTCTGAGTCATTATTTGACCTATCATATCAACTAACACAAGAACTTGTATGGTTAAAAAATAATTTTTCATAAAAAATAACAACAAAGTATCAATTTCCCACATTAATAAAAGGAATAGCTCATCTACAAATTACTAAAATTCAGGTAATCCAAGCTTTATTAATCACTGGCCTCCAAATCATTCACTATTCACCTTTAATAAACTATGCATATTAGAAGCAAAAGGAGTAAAACCCTAGAAGGGAAATTAGAGAAGCTAATTTATGAAGTGATCTCCTTTTGAATAACAAAATAAAAAGCACCTCTGTTTACACATAGTAGACTCCTAGATGACACAGTCTCTCATTATTCACACCAGATATATCTCTGGTTATTTGTATGTGGGGTTTTTTTCTCCTCACAAATACAAGCAATCAAAATGTACAATATAAAATGAAATTTCAGTCATTGAAATTATCAAAGAAATATACTATGAAAGCTTCAGCAAAATCCCTAACACATACAACTCAATAATTGTTGACTATGAATAGAAATTCTTGGGTGGTTTTCTTCACTTTGAAAGAAAACAACATATTTTTAAAAACCCACATGTTTGCACCAATGATAAAGATTAATGTTATTAGATTCCACTAGCAATGGGTTCTTGTTGCCATCTGTCCAGGTCAGTATGGGGACACAGGAGACTTCTGGACTCACCTCCTCCCATGGATAAACTGAATCTACAGCTAGCCATGGGACAATTCCCTCAGAAAACAAATCTAGACACTAGCTGAGTGACTCCTCATTGTGTGAACAAGAAAATATCCACATCACTCACATCAAAATGGGTAGGAAAGGCTGAGATACACTATTACCATAAATCCACCCCTGGCACAGCACCAACTCTCAGCTTCTCCCTGAGGAGAAAAGAGTTTGAATCCTATATCCAGTGCCCCAACTTGTAAGACTCCTTCCTAAGGGACAGGTCCCCAAAACAACTAGCTCTAAAAGCCAGTGGTGCTTGCATCCATGAGAACCACAAGATTACATAGCAAACAAATAAACAGTTCTTAAAAGGCTCACAGGGACTTGCAGGGGCTAGTCTCCCACCCTCTTCCCCAGGGCTCAGTGCAGAGGAAGCAGACAGAAATACACATCTCCCAGGCTTTCCCTAAAAAATGTTTATTTTCATACTTAAAGTATGAAAGCTGCTGCCTGAGCATCAAGCTTCTAATATAGCACACGTCTAGGGATAGACTGTGATCCAATCCAGAAAACAGGGAAGCCTCTTCACACCTCCTCTGCCCTCTCGCTCTATCCTGCTCCAAGTCACCAGTATACCCCCCATGAAACAAGTTTTACGTAAGTCTAGGACCCCAGATTTTGTGACTGCTACCCAAGGGACAGACCCCTGGATCACCTGGCCTCATAGTCAAAAAGGGCTTGCATGCACAATTTCCACAGGTCTGTAACAAAAAAGAAGCTATTATTAATGGGTACAGAAGAATCCCTCCCTGCCCATGGCTATATAGTAGGCCCAGTGCAGAGAGCCAGGAAAAAAAATCTCACCTCCCAGTTTCTCCACTTACTTTAAATGTAAATGGACTGAATTCTCTAATCAAAAGACATACAGTGGCTCCATGGTTAATAAAACAAGATCCAGTTATGTGCTCCCTACAAGAGACTCACTTCAGCTTTAAGGACATGAAAGTGAAGGGATAAAAAATATATCCCATGCAAATGGGAACCAAAAGAAAGCAGAGGAAGTTATACTTATGTCAGATAAAATAGCCTTTAACCCTAAGGCTGTAAAAAGAAACAAAGAAAGTCATTACGTAATAATAAGGGGGTCAATCCAACAAGAGGATATACCATTTGCAAATATTTATATATCCATGTAGAAGCACTTAATACATAAAGCAAATATGAACAGACCTGAAGGTAGCCACAGACAGAAATATAATAATAGTAAGGGACTTCATTATCCTATTTTTAACAATAGATACATCATCCAGACAGAAAATCAACAGGGAAACACTGAACTTAAACTACACGTAAGACCAAATGGACTTAACAGACATTTCATTCAAAAGAAGCAGAATACACAGTCTTCTCAAGCACATATGGAACATTCTCCTGAATAGACCATATGTTAGGCCACAGGACAAGTCAATAAATTTAAGAAAATTTAAATTGTATCAAGCATCTTTTTTGAGCACAACAGTATGAAACTAGAAGTCAATTACAAGGATAAAATAAAAATTCACAAAAAGTGAGGATTAAACAATATGCCCCTGAATAACCAATCAGCCAAAGAAAAAAATCAAAAGAGAAATCAAAAATTATCTTGAGACAAATGAAAATGGAACTACAACATACCAAAAATTGTAGAATGCCACAAAAGTAGTTCTAAGAGGGAAGTTTATAGCAATAAATATCTACACTGAGAAAAAGAAAGATCTCAACTTGACAACCTAACTTCACATGTCAAGAAAATAGTGAAAGAAAAACAAACTTAGCCCAAAGTTAGTAAAGAAAGGAAATAACAAAAAGCAAAGTGAAAGTAAATGAAAAAGAAACTAAAAAGACAATAGAAAGTATCAAGAAAACTAAGAGTTGATTTTTAAAAGATAAATAAATAAACTTTTAGTTGACTCACCAAGAAAAAAAGAGGAGTCAAATAAATAAAATTAGAAATAAAAGAGATATTACAACTGATACCACAGAAATACAAAGGATCAAAAGAGATTACTATGAACATTTATATACCAACAAATTGTAAAACCTAAAAGAAATGGATACATTTCTAGGACATACAAGCTATTGATATCAAGACTGAATCATGAAGAAAGAGAAAATCAGAATGAACCAATTACTAACAAGGAGATTGAATCAGTAATCAAAAAATTCCAACAAAAAAAAAAATCCAGGACCAGATGGTTTCACTGGTGAATTATACCAAATATTTCAAAAAGATTTAACACCAATCCTTCCCAAGTCTTCCATAAATACAAGAAGAGGAATCACTTCAAAGCTCATTTTATGAGACCAGCATTACAATTATCTGATACCAAAACCAGACAAGGACACTACAAGAAAAGAAAATTACAGAGCAATATATCTGATGAGTGTATATGCAAAATCCTCAACAAAATATTAGCAAACTAAATTCGACATTAAAAGAATCATACACCATGATCAAGTAGAATTTACTCCTGGGATGTAAGGATGGTTCGATATCTAAAACAGCAATGTGATACATCACATTACCAAAATGAAGAATAAAAATATGATCATCTCAATAGATGCAGAAAAAACATGACAAAATGCAACATCCATTCATGATAAAAACTTGCAACAAACTGAGTATAGAGGGAATGTACCACAACATAATAAAGGTCTGTTATGACAAGCCCATGGCTAACATCATACGCCATGGTGAAAAACTGAAAGCTTTTCTTCTAAGATCAGGAACATAACAATGATGTCCACTCCCGCCACTTTTATTCAACACAGCACTGGAAGTCCCAGCCAGAGCAGTTAAGGCAAGAAAAAGAAATAAAAGCCATCAGAATCAGAAAAGAATAAGTAAAACTGTTTCTACTTGCAGTTGACATGATATTATATATAGGAAACCCTAAATACTAGTACTAAAAAAAAATTATGGTAAAGTTAAGGATACAAGATCAACATACAAAAATCAACTGCATTTCTATACTCTAACAATAACTATCAAAAAGAGAAATTAAGAAAACAATCCAATTTATAATAGCATTAAGAAGAATAGAAAACTGAAGAACAAATTTAACCAAGGAGGTAAAAGACCTATACACTAAAATTATAAGGCATTAATAAAAGAAACTGAAGAAAACACAAATAAATGGAAAGCTATTCCATTTGCTCATAGATTGGAAGAATTCATATTGTTAAAATGTCCATACAACCCAAAGTGATCTACAGATTGTATACAATCCTCCAATGGCATTTTTATAGAAATAGAAAAAATAATCCTAAAATTTGTATGGAACCACAAAAGACCCCAAATAGCTAAAACAAGCTTGATAAGGAAGAACAAACCTGGAGGCATTATACTTCCTAATTTCAAACTATATAAGAAAGCTATATATAACAAAGCTATATAACAAAACAGTATGACATTGTCATAAAAGCAGACACTTTAGTCAGTGGAACAGAATAGAGAGCCAAGAAATAAACCTATGCATATATGGTCAATTAATTTACAACAATGGAGCCAAAAATATACAATGGGGAAGCAATAGTCTCTTCAATAAATTGTGCTGGGAAAACTGGACAGTGACCCAAAATAATGAAACTGGACCTCTATCTGACACCATACATAAAAATTGACTCAAAATGGATCAAACACTTAAACTGAAGAACCTGAAACCATAAAACTTCTAGAAGAAAACATAGGGATAAGCTTCTTAACATCAGTCTTGGAAATGAGTTTTTGGATTAAACACCAAAAGCAAAAATAAGCAAGTGTGACTACATCAAACTAAAATCTTCTGCACAGCAAAGGAAACCATCAACAAAAGGAAAAGGAAGCCTGCTGAATGTGAGAAAATATTTACAAGGCATACATGTGATAAGGAGTTAATATCTAAAATATATGAAGTACTCACACAACTCAACAGCCAAAAAATGAACAATATGATTTAAAAATGGGCAGAGGACCTGAATAAACATTTTTCCAAAGCAGATATACAAATTGCCAACAGTTACATGAAAATATACTCAATATCACTAACCATCAGGGAAATGCAAATCAAAACCACAACGAGATATTAGTTCATACCTGTTAGAGTGTATCATCAAAAAGAAAAGAGATAACAAGTGGTGGTGAGGATGTGGAGAAAAGGGAAGCCTTGTACACTGTTGGTGTAAATGTAAGTGGGTACAGTTGCTCTGGAAAAACTGTATGAAGTTTCCTCAAAAAATTAAGAAGAGAACTACCATATGATCCAGCAATTCTACATTTGGGTATGTATCTGAAATAAAATCATTATCTTGAAAAGATATCTTCACTCCCACGTTCACTGCAGCTTTGTTTACAATAGTCATGCACGGAAACAACCTAAGTTATAGTGGACAGATGAATGGATGAAAAAAATGTGGTCTACACATATATGAAATGTTATTCAGCTATAAAAGAGAAGGAAATCCTGCCATTTGTGACAACATGGATGAACCTTGGGGGCATTACACTACGTGAAATAAGTTAAACAGAGAAAGACAAATACTGCATGATCTCACTTATATGTGGAATCTAAAAAAACTGAACTCATGGAAATAGATTGTTAGCTGCCAGCAGTGGGGTTGCATGGGGTGGGGGAAATGGGTGAAGGTCTTAAAGGATACAAACTTTCAGTTATAAGATGAAAAAGTTCTGGAGATGTAATGTGCAGCATGGTGACTATAGTTAACAATACTGAATGGTACACTTGAAAGTTGCTAAGAAAAGAGATCTTAAAGTTCTCACCACAAAGGAAAAAAGTTAAGTATGTGATGTGATGAATGTGTTAATCTTATTGTCATAATTATTTCACAATTATCAAATCATAACTTGTACATCTGAAAATTACACTATGTTATATGTCAATTACATCTTAATAAAGCTGGAGAAAAAAGACAATTTTAAGATAAAACACAGACTGAGAGAAAATGTAAGCAAAACCCATATCTAAAAAAAATTCTTTATATATTCTTCATATAAATCCTTTATCAGAAGAAAAATAAGTTAACAATGGGCAAAATACTTGAAAAGACATCATATCAAAGAACATATAGGTAGATGGCAAGTGGGTACATATAAAGAAGCCCAAAACCTTCAGTCGCTAGGAAAAGAAATATTAAAACTCCAGTGAGATAACACTACCCACCTACCAGAATGGATAAAATTTAAAAGACTGAAAATGCTAAGTGCTGGTGAAGATGTAAAGCAACAGGAACTCTCACATATTGTTGCCAGAATGCAACATGGTGCAGTCATTTTGGAAAAGTTTAACAGTTTCTTATGAAACTGTAAATACACTTACCACATGACCCAGCAATCAAACTGCTGGGTGTTCACCAAGATAAATAAAAACAGAGGTCCGGGGCTTCCCTGGTGGCGCAGTGGTTGAGAATCTGCCTGCCAATGCAGGGGACATGGGTTCGAGCCCTGGTCTGGGAAGATCCCATATGCCGCAGAGCAACTAGGCCCGTGAGCCACAATTACTGAGCCTGCGCGTCTGGAGCCTGTGCTCCGCAACAAGAGAGGCTACGATAGTGAAAGGCCCACGCACCGCGATGAAGAGTGGCCCCCACTTGCCGCAACTAGAGAAAGCCCTCGCACAGAAACGAAGACCCAACACAGCCATAAATAAATAAATAAATAAATAAATAAATAAGACAAAAAAAAAAGAGGTCCACACAAAGACCGTATGAGAATGTTTGTAGCACTATTTATAATAGCCAAAAGAAGAAACAACCCAACTGCTGAATGGATAAGCAAATTGCAGTACATCTGAACAATGGAATACTACTCAGCAATAAAAAGTTAACAAACTAACGATACACGCAATAACGTGAATGAATATCTAAAGCTTTATCTAAGTTAATAAGCCAAACTCTGAAGGCTACATACCATATGATTGCTTTTAAATGGCATTCTAGTCTGGAAAAGGCAAAACTGTGGAGAGAGTTATCAGACTAGAGATTACCAGCGGCTGAGAGTGGAGGGAAGGAGTGGATATGAAGGGACAGGAGAAGCTTTTGAGAGATTAATGAAAAGTTTCTATATCCTGACTGTTGTATTAGCAGGCTAGGGCTGCCATAAAAAATACCACAGACTGGGTAGCTTAAACAGCAGAAATTTATTTTCTCACAGATCTGGAGGCGGGAAGTCCAAAATCCAGATGCTGGCAGCGGTGGTGTCCTCTGAGGCCACTTTCCTTAGTTTACAAATGGCCACTCTCTTGCTGCCTCTTCACATGGTCTTTTCTCTGTGCAGGGACATCTTTGGTCTTCCTTTGTGTATCTAAATTTTGTCTTCTTATAAAAATACTAGTCATACTGGATTAGGGCCCACCCATATGACCTCATTTAACCTTAATTACCTCTTTAAACGCCCAATCTCCAAATACAGTCACCATTCTGAGGTCCTGGGGAATAGGGTTTCAACATATGAATTGTGGAGGCACACTTCACCCATAACAACTGTGGTGGAAGTTTTACAACTATACACTTGTTACAACTCATCAAATGTATATAATTGTGTAACTGCCATAACTATACAATACAGTTGTGCAAAATGATGTAATTTTTTTGTCTTTTATAGTTTATGCTATTTGACATGTTGTTTTTATTTTCATTTAGTTCAAAATATCTCCTAATCAACTGCATATCATTGTGTACACTTAAAGGATGAATTTTATTGTATATAAATACAATACTAACAACTCAATACTTAGCTTTTTAAAAAGAAGAGAAAATGGGTACTATATTTCTTGTAGTTTTTGTATTTATACAAATGTAAAAATAGCACATTGATGCAAATTTCTAAGGAAATTATAAAATGTAGTATTAACAATTTAAGATTTTCCTTTAGAAAATCTTGAGGAGGACTTTAGTAACTTTACATAATTAATGGCATTTTCCTAAGGTCATTTTATTTTATGAAAAGAAAATAGATAATGAATTGTAACCTATTGCCATGTGTTTACATTTATCTTTTAGCAGTACAGCTATTGAAAACGCAACTGTTGAAAAACCACTGGAAGCCTGTACAACTACATTATGTATTCCAAGGTCAGCTCATTCACCCAGAAGGTTGTTAAATATGAAAAATGCCAGTGATCATTAACCGATACCAGTTGTAATTTTTCAAATGCCTAATGATTATACCATCTTAGAAATGACCATGTTGAAAATATAAAAGTAACCTTCTACTAAAGTTTCTAGGAAAGAAATTCAATGCCTCTATTATTCTCCCATTTGTATTTGGGAAAGTTTTGGCAAATCTCTGCTAGGAACATCTGGGAGGACACAAAAGATGATATGGGTTTCTAAGAACAAGCTAGACCACCTGGCTTGTCAAATGTCAGCATATGAGGGTGGGGAGGACTGCTATTTTGATTTTTTGGAGGTCATGCTATGTGGGATTAGCAGTAGACACCTCTATCATACAACATCGCTGTATGTCTAAGTTTAAACTCATCCTCACAGTTGTACAAACAACTTAAAAGTGCAAATAAATGATGTAACTTCCCCACGTGGAAACTGTTGCTAAAAACTAGTATTGTCATTAAAGTACCAAACAACATAAAGCAGGACTAAACATCAGTTACAACATTTGCCAAGAGCCATTATTTTAGGATCTACAAATAAAATGATACCACTGGCAACTTCTTCAGAATGGATTTTCAATCATAGCATTTTATGATGATGAAAAAAACTTTTTTTTTTTCAATTTGACAGGTTGATGGTGGTGTTACCATCAGAAAACTGCTTTCACTGAGTAAGTATATGTCCGGATTGAACACTACTACTGACAGGAGAGATTTTCAACAGATGCTCATAGTTTCACAGTATATTTCCTGGGAAAATACATTCAAATTCTGGTCTACAAAAGGTATAGGAGAAATATCTAAGACATCCAGCTGTTTACCACCTTGTAGTGAACTGCTGGACTCCAGCCTACACTCAACAAACTAACTTGTGAAGTAGTTCATTATAGCCACACAATTTAGTAATGATCTAAGAAGGAAATATGTACTCTGAACACGTTGTATATATACAGGATTTGGGGGTGTCCTCACTGAATACTTAAAAAATGACAGCAGAAAAGAGAAAAACTTAATTGTTGAAAATACACATAAGAGATTCTCTCTCTTTTTTTTTTTTTGGCAACTGTAGTAATAAATGCTTTTTCCCCATGAAGTATTGACACCGAAAGAGAAATATCACTGCTTCCTGCAGGACCACCTCATGTCCTGGAATTTCTTAGAAGAGAGCAGTCATATGTCAAGCAAAATATACTGTCACCCTAGTGATTGAAATATTGTAAAAATGATTTCAAAACCAAGTGTACTGTATGTGGCCTAGAAAACTCCCACACACTACACATTCTTTCAGGAAATTCCAACCCTTGTCTTTCTATAGAATATTTGAATCCAATAAAAGAAAATGATATCGTTCTAGACATATTCCTTTAGTGCAGTGTATCTCAAACTTTACTGTGCATAGGAATCATATGGGAGTATTTCTAAAATGTGAATGCTGACTCAGTAGATTTAGGGTGGGGCCCAAGACTCTACATTTCTAACAAACTCTCAGATGATATTGATGCTGCTGGTCTGCAGGTGCACTCTGAAGAGCAAAGACTTTATAATATACTACACCCGTAACTGAACACTGTAAGATCTATAATCTATTTGGGCAGTAGATTCTATTAGTATTGGCGGGTTTTTGTTTTTAAGAAAAATAATATTTGAAAATACAGCCTATTTAGTTGAAGAGTATTTGCTTGGGAACTGAAAGTTGGGATAAGGAGCATGAACACTAAGGTTGAATCCCAGAGCCTAAATAGAACTGGTGGTAGAAGTTTTAGCTATGAATATTAAATAGTTACAGTGAGTAGCCCATCCTTCTTTTTCTTCCCAAACTGATTGATAATTTAATCTTGATCTCCAATACTTATGTACTGATGCTTGAAATTATTTTAATAGTCCATGTATTAGTTTTCTAGGGCTGCCATAACAAAGTACCACAGACTGGGTGGCTTAAACAAAAATTAATTTTCTCACAGTTCTGGAGGCTAGCAGTTTGAAATCAAGTTGTTGGCAAGGTTGGTTTCTTCTGAGACCACTCTCCTTGACTTGTAGATGGCTGTCTTCTCCCTATGTCTTCACATGGGCTTCCCTCCGTATGTGTCCTAATCTTCCTTTTTTTTGTTTTAATTTTATTTATTTATTTATTTTTGGCTGTGTTGGGTCTTCGTTTCTGTGCGAGGGCTTTCTCCAGTTGCGGCAAGCGGGGGCCACTCTTCATCGCGGTGCGCGGGCCTCTCACTATCGCGGCCTCTCTTGTTGCGGAGCACAGGCTCCAGACGCGCAGGCTCAGTAATTGTGGCTCACGGGCCTAGTTGCTCCGTGGCATGTGGGATCTTCCCAGACCAGGGCTCGAACCCGTGTCCCCTGAATTGGCAGGCAGATTCTCAACCGCTGCGCCACCAGGGAAGCCCTAATCTTCTCTTCTTAAGAGGACACCAGTCATATTGGATTAGTGCTCAATCTAATGACCTCATTTTAACTTAATTACCTCTTAAGGACCCTATTTCCAAAACCAACCACATTCTAGGTACTAGGGGTTAAGACCTAAACATATAATATGAATTTTTTAGGGAACACAATTTACCCCACTACACTCCATATAACCATAGATAGCTCTAAAGTTATATAATCGGTATGTAAGTATACACACACACTTCTTTAAATGGGTACACTGAGTTATACTGATCGAAACTAATTAAATTAACACTAAAATAAACTTAAAAAATGACATCAGAGTCTTCATGTTTCTCCTGGTCTTAGTGCCTAAAATGAGGAACTAGTAGGGTTTATCTCTGATATACAAATAAGTAGAAAATTGGAGGCTTTAGGTGAAATAGACAGTCTTCATCCATGTTCTTGTGAATCTCCATCCCAAATCTCTGAGTCCCAATTCCACATAATAGCTTATCAGCTCACTTAGGTTTCCAGCAATAAACATAGCAGTTAATAATTATACTAAGATATTATTTGCCTATTTCACTGTCTTAATATTTGCTCTGATTCTACAAAAGCAAAAGTGGGTGAAACTGCTGATGTCTAAGTAGAAAACAAAGCAATAACACCAAATAAAATTAATTGTCAACTGCTACACACTTGCAGTAAAAATGACAGTTTTACTTAGGAATGTCACTAATGAAGCAGTAAAGATTATTCATTTTATTTCATCCCAACCCTTGAGTGCATGATTTTTTAAATATCAGTCACTCTTGATGTACACTGATCTATGATGTTTGGATCAAGAAAAAGCTCTTGTGCCATTTTTGGAGTTGCAAGCTGAACTAGCTGCTTTTCTCATGGAGCACTAAGTTTACTTGAAAGAACTGTGGACAGATACACTATGGTTATTCAGACTTGGGCACTTGGCAGATATTTTCTCAAAAATGAACATAGGGAGCCTGACATCTCAAGGAAACAGTGACAGCATTTGTTGTCAAGGATAAAATTTGAGCTTTCAAGCAAAAACCAGAATTTGGGGAAATGTATATGTCTTTATGAGCTTGACACCTTCTCAATACAGAAAGACTTTTCTAATGAGATTAACAAATGTTACTATTTAATAATATATAATAAAATGTTTCAACATTTGGAAATCTACATAATTCAATGGACCAACATTTTCTAAATGACAAAGGCATGATGTTACAAGATCAAGCATGGTAGAACATGCAAAGATTATCTAATGATGTTAATGTCGTGGAGTTGAAAAGTTCATTGGTATGGTTTCAGTTTCCACATTGCAACTAACCTTTAAGAAATGACCACTTGTAAGTGGGATAGAGTGAAAAAGAATATCCAAAATTGTTTCAAAAAACCATTAAAATACTCCTTTCCAACTTCCTATCTTTGTAAATTTGGATTTACTTTGTTTACTGCAGCCAAAATAACACATCAAAACTGACTAATTGCAGACACAGATATGTGAATTCAGCTGTCTTCTATTAAATCAAATATTAGGTAAATTTGAAAAAAAAATGTAAAATAATGCCACTGTACTTTTTTTTGCTTTGGAAAAATATGCTTTTTTCATAAAAAATAGTTTTATATTAACACATAATGGGTTAAGTATTGCTGTTTATAAATGAGTTAATATTTAAATATTTTCAATATTAATTTCTAGTGTAGTAAATATCAATAACTATAATCCACATAAACAAAACTCTTTATCACCTTCAGTAATTTTTAAGTATAAGGGTCCTAAGGCCAAAAAGTTTGCAAACTACTGCTCCATGAAATATACACTTTTTTATTCTGGCTGGGAATTCTGCACAAATTCTTATGGGGTCACCCATCCTTATGATGTGAGTTAGACCAAGCATGAACTTCAAAGAGCCCCTTTTATATTTCTTTCTCCCAACACAAAATAGAGCTTGACCCTTAGTTTCCTCAAGATTAACCCAACCATGCTTGTCTCTGCAGAGCTGGCAAGAGGCTTTAAAACAAAAAGCCTATTCAGTCTAAATCTTATACTTCCAATTAGAGAAGGAAAACCACCAACACCTTTTATACTTCTCCGTGAAAAGATCATGCAGATTTATTCCTGAGGAAGCTTGCATTCTCCCTACCTGGGCGTATTCAGCTTGAGGGCAGGTGTTTCCTCAGCAGAAAGCTAATAATGAAGCACCATGATATGATGCAAAAAATATTGTGAAGAGAGAACTGTCCTCAGCTAGGTCTACCTTCACTGATGTTATCATCACTGTCGTAATTATCATCAACCTACCACCTACCACATCCATGTATACAACACCCATAGCTACTGAGTCTTGTACCTTATATGCCAGGCACTGTGCTAAGTACTTCAAATGAATTACCTCGTTTAATCCTCACCACAATCCTAGAAGGCAGATATTATAGTATTTCCACTCTATAGATGGGAAATTGAAAATGAAAGGTTAAGTAAATAGCCCAAGGCTTCAGCTAATAAGTGGGGTGATCTGGAATTTAATTAAACCAGGGTCTTAACCACTCAACAGAGAAGCTCCACTGTTTCCTATCAAGTTTATGTGCAGTGGGATTAATGAACATCATTCTGAGAGGCCTCACTTGCCATTTTGTTTTTGTCAAAAAGTCCCATTTCCTTCAAGGATGGGGTAGGAAAAGGGGTTGTGGTTAAAATCAATGTTTATAACATAGAGAAATTATTCTGAGACAATTTTTTTTAAGCTATGATAGGAGCTTTATTTTGAATGATTTCATGGAGTTTTGTTTATTTACATACCATAATTATAAATGAAATTTGTCTTATATAACTTTTACTTATTGATTAAAAGAAACATAAAAGTTTGTCTGGTAAGACATTTTTCCCCCAACACAAAATTTAAGGAGGTCCTTATCATGTGGAGTCTTATATGAGAGATTCTAGGTTACATAATGGACAATGTCTTCAACTACCATTTCCCAAGCAAATAAAGTGTTCAAATGGCCATTTCTTACATCAACCCTCTATAAAAGCTTAGAGCACAGCATTAAATAATATATCTAAGAAAGTATTTCTGAAAGGAGCCAAGCTAATCTCACTCAGGTTTGTTATCCTGGCTGATCTAACTTGATACAGAGACTCAGTTTAGAAAACCTAGAGAAATGAATAGTTAATATAGTCTTAGCCTCCGTTGTTATGTCTCAACAGAGAAGATGGAAAGTGTTGGCTCACAGTCAACTCTTTTTAAAAAAATTTTTTTTTTATTTATTTATTTATTTATTTTTGGCTGTGTTGGGTCTTCCTTGCTGCGGGTGGACTTTCTCTAGTTGCAGTGAGCAGGGGCTACTCTTCATTGCGGTGCTCGGGCTTCTCATTGAGGCTCTCATTGCAGAGCACGGGCTCTAGGCACGCGGACTTCAGTAGTTATGGCACAGGGGCTTAGTTGCTCCACAGCATGTGGGATCTTTCTGGACCAGGGCTTGAACCTGTGTCCCCTGCATTGGCAGGTGGATTCTTAACCGCTGAGCTACCAGGGAAGTCCCTCACAGTCAGCTCTTGATTAGACTTCATGACATTGCCTGAAGAAGTGAGGTTATGTTTGGTTTATTAGAAAGAAATCCTATGCCTTAGATGCCAAATGTTCAGGCAGCCGGCAAATCTGTGTTAATAATTTAGAAGTCTGTTGTATTCTCAGAAAGAGAAACATCCTAAACTATACCTAGGTTAAGTCTTAGGCATGCCTTGGCGTTTAGCTGCATTGTTTTTCTCTCAGAGGGACAGATATTGAATCTATCTATATTTCCCTATAGACAAGCAATAGCCCTGGATCTTGAGCCTAAATTTGGGTGAAACTGACCCCAAAGGGGCAGATTATAGAACTAAAGATGGTATGACAGACAATGCCCTAGAGTAAAACACAATCAAAGAACTACTGAGGTTTCCATCAGAGGGGCTCAGCAGAGAAGCAGAATGCTAGGAAAAGTCAGCAAGACAGCAGGCAAAGTTGCCAGAGTGGATAAAGGGATTCCGAACTATAAGTAGGAGATGCTGGGGCCAAGGCTTATTTTCAAATCTCCCCAGGCCTAGTGTATTTGGAGAAATGGATTTGGAGCTATGGCAAGCCTGCTTAAACAAAATCTGAAAGAAATATTCAGTTGAAACCACAGCCATCACCATCAACACCAAGTCCCCCACCGCCACATCCACCCCTGGGAAATATGGAAAAGTCATATTATTTCCAGAATAAAATCTTATTAGGACAGGTAAGAATTTTAAGCTTCAAATATCTTTTGAACATACTTAAAATTAACAGGAGAAAATTTTAAGGCTACTCAGAGTAGTGCCTGCTATACTAGTTTCCTATTGCTGCTCTAACAAATTACCACAAATTTAGTGAATTAAAACAATACAAATTTATTACCTTACAGTTTTGGAGGTCAAAAGTTCAAAATGAGCATCGCTGGACTACAGTCAAGGTTTTAGCAGGGCTGTATTCCCTCCTGGAGGCTCTGGAGGATATTCTATTTTCTTGTATTTTTTAGCTTCTAGAAGCTGCCCACTGACTTTCTTCTTCCTCATTTACTCACAAGGATGCTTGTGATTACATTGGGCCCACCTGGAGAATCCAGGAAGCTCTCCCCATCTCCAGGTTAATTGACGAGCCACGTTTATTCCATCTGCTACCTGAATTCTCCCTTGCCAGGTAACAAAATGTATTCACAGGTTTCAGGGATTAGGATGTGGCCATTGTAGGGAAGCCATTGTTCAACCTACCACACCAGCTAATAAAATTCATTTAATGCTACTTTTAAAAAAAGTACAATAAATTGAGACCACAGCCATAAGCCAATAGAGGGAATTAGAAGGTACACAAGAGCTTTTAACAATATATTTGTTTCTTGACTCTATTAAAACAAACCTTTCCATATGATAGGAAAGCTCTTTTCCCTTTGGCAAACAAACTAAAAAAATCCAAATTTATTTTAAGAAGATACAAACTAAGTATAGTGTTAACTGAAATGTTATAATTAACTCATGTCAAGATCACACGTATCAATCAGTAGTTAGTTCCTGGCTACATATTAATAAACATAAAAAAAAAACCTCTAAGCTGCTCTTACATTCCTGTTAACATAGTTCTATACATTTTCTTGTATTATAAAAAATTTCTGTATTTATTTATTCACAGTGTGTCAGTAGTCTATGGATTATACGCACATAGTCATTGTGAAAGATAATATATTAAAATTCAATCTTAAAATTTGTTGAGAAAGATTAGCATTGAAGTCTGTGAGAGTATTTGCAATAAAACAGCTTTCTAATTTGGGGTGGTGAAAGGACTTTTCATTAATATAAAGTATATTACAATTTGAGTCCATCCAGAGGAAATATGTCTAAATTTTATTAGTAACATCGATATGATCCAATCACTCAGTGTTGAGGCTGAGAAATTCTTTTGAAAAAAATTTTAAGTCCTTTTTAGCTTTAAATTTTTTAAATCAATGAGGTTGCTGGATCAAGCTTTAAGAAAATCCTGGAAGTTAGAAAATGCAAATGAATATGTCATAAAACTGTAAAACCTAGAGAAGTAATATGCCTGGTCTTCATTAGATGATTTCAGTCAGTCATTTATGTTACAGAAGTAATTACATGAGAAACAGCATTCCCTACTCTACCTTTATTATTGGATTGGAACTGATGTTTGCGCCCAGAGCTCCCATTGATTTAATTCAATTTTTTAAAGAATAAGTTACTTATAAAAGGATTTGAACCTAATACACTTATGTGTGACTTCATCTAAATTCCATTTGAGGTGTTGTCTCTCTAACTTTGCCAATTATTATTATTTTTTTTTTTATCTTTTTTCAACTTCCTAGAAGTCTAGATGAAGAAATGGGGGTTGGGAGGCACAGTTTAAGCTCAGGGCAGTCAAAATTAATTTATCGACAGTTCTTTCTAAAAAACAACCTAAAAGGATTTGTCATAATTCCTTGGACTCAGAATATTATTTGCAAAACTAAAGCAACCATTTCTCTATTCTAACCTTCTCATGTCTTTTGGTCAGATTCATGGACCACAATATGGAGGATGGATTAAGAGTGTGGGAACTGTAGTCATTTTCAATCTTGACTAAAATATCCATTTCTTGAATTGAACTGAACAAAAAAAGAATGATTATTATTAAGAAATAATATAAGACTTTTAGTTGGATATTGCCCTTTGCTTTATCCTGTAGACCATGTGTTGGAGAGATAAAATTTTCAGTACGTGCTGGTAATTCATCATCTAAGTCCCAACTCCTAACTCACCAACACCACCTTCCTCACTTCAGTGATCCAAATTCATTGAATTTCCACCTCCTACCATGCAGCCATGTGTTCAAGGAAGGTGACTTTATTGCTAGCCCCAATCCCTGCTTCCTTCATCGTGAGCAAGCCAAAAGCTATAACATGTATTCCATTTTAATTTTTCTCCCTGTGGTTTACAAAACCCTCAAAAGGAGTATAAACTGTGGAAGATCTAGAAAAGAATACAAGAATTGAGTCAGTATAATGAACAGTTTTCCACTTCTCTTTCACTGTCACTAATCCTTTAAACTACCTTCCTCCTTTTATATATCTGTGTGAAACATTGAGTCATAAACTCTTTTCTCAGCCTTGTAACAGGACTAGGGACACATAAGATGTTGAGCCACTTACTGTATTTCTCAAAATTAACTTTTATTAACTTTTATTTTAGGTTCATTAACTTCCAGCTCTTTCATTTCGAACCAGTCTTTTTCACAGACACAACCTAAACACTGCTGAAGCCACTGGGGACTCTCGTTCTTTCCAGGGCAAGGCTCTGCAGTTGTTCAGCTTGAAAACAAAGAGAAGTTGGCAACTTGGTTGACATACTGTTTTCACAGCATAGCAGAAAGGAAAAAAAAAAATCCTACTTAAGTGAAAAGATGATGGCAGACACTTTTGTTGAGGAAAAACACTTGATGAGCCATGGCGGGCCTTTCAAGATGAGAAACATGAGGGTGCCTAGACAACGAGAGCTGTAGTTCCCTGCGTAATAAAAGGAGGACAATACAAGAGAGGACATGTTCAGATGAGGGGATGAGAGAGAAAATGAAACAAGAGAAAAAGGAACCAAATCAGCAGTCTTCTTGCTACCTACCAAACCCTTCCAGCGCAACCATTGCTCAGTCCAGAAGAAAACTTTCAGGAATATGGAATATATATTCCCTCTCTTTGTTTGCTGTGATTTAAGTAAAAACATAAGAAAAAGAAAGAAAAATAGCAATAGCACCATGGCCTCAATTGCTAAAGTCAAAAGTCTAATATTCTAGGAAATGAATTCTAAGCATTAGTAAATAGAGAAAATAAGTTCATTACAGTGAACATATTGACTTGGATTAAACCAGAATAGAGAACATGAGATATAGCAGGAAAAACATGGACTGAAGAAATAAAATATATGAGGTGACAGAGCTGGACAGAAACACTACTAGATTCACCAAGTAAGTGGGAATGATTTTTTATGCAAATCAGTATAAAAAACTGAGCATAAGGTTGCCTTAAACCTGAAACAGGCGTAGGATCAAAATTTGATTCAGGCCAATCAGTGGTGTGATCTTTGGCAAAGTTCTTTTTGCCCTTGAACTTTAGTTACTCTATCTATAAAAAGTAATATTTGGAAAGGTCCTGGCACATATTAAGATGTTATTTCATCATTAAATATTTGTACTAATAACCAGACATCTCTAGATATACCTTATTTTTTATAAGTGTATTTATAATCTCTTTCATATATTTTTGCTTATGGTAACGCTCCAGTTTTATATAATTGATAAAAACCTTTTGTTGCCATTATACAATCCTGGGATAAAGAACAGCTTGAGCTCTTGCTAAGGAGAGATAGTTAACTGTGTTGGACTCAATCAACATCTCTTTACCCTGGCACCCTAACTTGGTAGACATATCCCCCCTTATATTTCATTTCACCACAGTGATCTGGACTTGCAGAAATGCACACTTGAAACATTCTGCATTTTCCTGACACGCAGTAAGTCTTTAAAAGTATGTCATCTTTATGCCACAGAAGACCCCTGAACAACATTTGTGTTGAAATTGAACATAACGTATACCAAAATATTTCATCCATTTACAAATCTGTTATCATATAGATTTTCACTGTGTGTCTCTTTAACACAGCTTTTACTGGCATCAGTTATCTGAAAACAAGCTCTGGCATACTCCTTACAATGTAGACTCATGAAATGAAACACAGAACATAAACTGTAGAGGTAGAGTTGAAATAAACTTATAAGAAACCATACTATTTCAAAACAGTTGCGTTTCTTAACCTACCGTGCCCTCAAGTATCCTTCACAACTCCCCCACCCTGCCTGCCAATATTAAGTTTATTAAATTTGACTGAAATCCTTTGATTTGCATTAAACAGTTTTTGTTTGTTTCTTTTGGCTTGAGATTATGTGATCATTGAAAAATGCTAATGCCATGTAGACCAGCCAAACACTTTTGCTCATAAATACTGGATGTGCTAGTATTTTGCATGTTTCATACTTCTTTTGAATTTTAACATTTAACTGAGCACAGTGTTATTTACTTTCATTACTCATTGAACTAGAAATAGAAATGTGAAAGTGATGATATAATAGTTGTGATCTTTTTAATATTAAATATCAGTAACTACGTGATAATAAAAAAGAAAAATATATACTTACTGTGCTTAAGGTAGGGAAAAATGTCTTGAATACAAAACATTACCTGCTGACATACAATTTGCCAAAAATTTCAATAAATTATTTTGCTAAGGACAATATTATTTATCTTCCACTCAATCATCATTCTCTTTTTTTTATATATAAATTTTAATTATTTTATTTATTTATTTTTGGCTGCGTTGGGTCTTTGTTGCTGCGTTCGGGCTTTTCTCTAGTTGCAGAGAGCGGAGGCTACTCTTCGTTGCAGTGCGCGGGCTTCTCACTGCAGTGGCTTCTCCCATTGTGGAGCATGGCATCTAGACATGCAGGCTTCAGTAGTTGTGGCACACAGGCTCAGTAGTTGTGGCGCACAGGCTCTAGAGCGCAGGATCAGTAGTTGCGGCACACGGGCTTAGTTTGTCCGCGGTATGTGGGATCTTCCCAGACCAGGGCTCAAACCCATGTCCCCTGCATTGGCAGGCAGATTCTTAACCACCGTGCCACCAGGGAAGCCCTCATCATTCTCTTAAATGATTTTTTTTTCATGTTTAGAAAATCCCTATTTTTGGTCAATAACTTGGCCTCATTCATTATCTAAAATGTCCCTGAATCAGTAACAGAGTAGCAAGTTGCATCCCAGAACTTTGTAACGTTCTTAAGATTCTATATGAAGCTTTGTAAATTCCAAGTAATTTATAATATTTTCTATTTCTTCCCAACATCCTAATATATTGTGCACATTTTAAAACAAAAGCCAATGGAAGGCTATATTCTTTTCAAAAGAATAGTAAATGGTAATAACTTACAACAAAGTAAAAATTTCACAAATGTAGTTTATGTTTTCAATTTGATTGTAACAAGTATGATCTATATATATAAATATATAAATAGGTACTCATTTCATCCATTTATCCAAAATGTTCTCAATCTGATTCTGGATGCACATGTTTTCCTGTGATTATCAACTCACTCTAGACTCAGAACACTGCAGAATAATAATGTCTTCAGATTCTTCCCAGAAGAAAACCTAGAAAAGTCTGATTGGCCACTCAAGACAAACACACTTGGAAAAAGAGACCTTGGAGCACTACCTGGGGTATACCTCCGGATGCAAGATGGCACTGTCATAGCACTGGAGCCAGCAGCCTCAGTGTACATGGGAAAGAGTATGCCCAAGCTTGTTTTCACTCTCTGCTCTTTCAAGCCCCATGGAGAGCTCAGGAAGATACACGTATTTTAATACCAAGTATTGACTGGGAGGCTGCATAATGAAGTAAACAAGAATATGAAGTGAAGGTACCTGCATATTGTTCTTGGTTCTGGCACTTGCTGTGTGTCCTTGGCCACTTATTTAACTTGTCTGAACTTCTGTTTCTTCCAATGGGTAAGTTGGAAAAACTACTATCTAATTAGGTTTTTCTGATGATTAAATAAGAAAATGTATGTACAGTATAGCTGATGGTGAAGTTTTAACAAGCACTAGTATTTATAGAGTCTACAATTACAATGACATTAGGGACATTCACATTAGTATAAGTCATGAACCCAGGCTTTAAGCTGCTTATCATCTATTTAGGAGTCTTAGACTTAAAACCTTAAAACTTTCATCCATTCATTCATTGTATCCATGTTCTTGGTACCCCCACTTAGTTAAGGATTTGATTAACTACTAATAAAATAATACAAGGCAAAATACTTCAGTATAGTATAGTGGAAAATTACACTTTTAAAGTCAAAGATTTTTGAATATTAGATCTGTCTCAACATGTGATTTGGGGAAATAGTTTAAAATTTTAAGCCTTAGTTTTCTATTATTTAGAATAGGAATAATAATAGGGATATTTTGAGGATTAAATGAGATGATGCATGAGATAATTTAGTATACTATAATAAGCATGAAATTGATATTATACAGTAGATGATAGATGGAAAGATAGAGGCAGACATGAAGAGAGAGAGAGAGCTACTAAATGTGTGGCACAAATTCTAGGATTTGAGAGAAACAGAGACCAAATAGGCCAGAATTAATGAGAAAAATATCATTAAAAGCTAATATTATTACTGGACTTTAAATCCAGAATAGAATTTGACACTAAGACAGGCCAACCTATAGAAGCAAATTATAATCTGAGATCAGATTGTGGACCACCTTTAATGACCCACTTGAGAAAGGTGGATTCAAAGAGAAATTACTGGAATATATAACAATTGAAAATAGCATGATTAATTCAGTATTTTCAGCTGGTCAGTTTTTACATTTAGATGTTATACAAATCCTATAATGTATGTAAGGTAGGAAAAAAAGAGAAACTAAAGGCAGGAAGAACAGGAAACTGTAGCAGTTAGTACCATGCTGAGGTGGTAAGTATCAGAGGAAGGTGATAGCAACATATCTGAGAGACATTTCAAAGGATTAGCTCAATGGGTTTGTTTGTTTGCTTGCTTGTTTTGCAAAATAATGTATATTAGAATAGAATAGAAGACTTCTTTAGAGCTGAGAATCTGATTGGAGGCAAGTGACTATGACAAAAATGAAGACGATGGTGACGGTGATGTTAGTTTTAAGCATGTTTATACTAAAGTAATAATAAAACACTCAAATGGAACTGGCCAATAGGATAAGAAGGTAGAGCCAATAATGTAATTTGGAAATACTTAGACATGTGTGAACCATGGTCAACACAAGGACATTAGTTTAAAGAAAGATCACTCTCCCACGAGAAACAAAACAAAGCACAAAAACATTAGCGTCACAGGGAGGTTGGATGAGAAGGAGCTAGAGGAAATAGGAAAGAAAGAGAGGAAGGAAGGGAGCTGGGAAGGAGAGAGAGAGAGAATGAAAGAGAGAGAGGGAGAGAGGGAGGGAGAGAGAGTGAGTGGAGGGAATCAGCTGTCTTGGAAATGTACAGAAAGAAAGAAGAAACCGGAAGTCTAAAAGTTGTGTCTTTGTTAATACCCCTAACTAGAGAATGAGGAATAATGAGCCACAAAAGGAGGGTAAGAATTGGCTCAAAGTTGTAGAAATAAAGCAAGAAAGCATTAGTGATACTAAAGGTAAAGGAGGAAGAGTTTCCATAAGAAACAATAATCTAAAGAGATCTCGAAGGGGTCAAGACAAAGAAAACAGAGGAAACGTTCTTAGGTTTGGCAAGAAGGAAACGACAACAAGTTTCAGTAGATTATGAGTGTGTTTCTAAGAGAAGTGACCTGTATAGAGGAGCTCTTTTGCAAATCTTTCATGAAAGCTCAGAACAGAAATTTAAGTACACCATTCAAACTATTCCTTGCTCATGGATAATTTATATATCTCTGTTCTTCCCAAGACTCTAACACTACTTCCTGCATCAATCCATACAATCTGTCCACAAGTTCCTGGCATCAAATACAACTTTGACCAGGCTGCAGTTACTGGAGAAGATATTAACTGGAGGTGATTTACTCAGGTTTACCCTCCACAGGTCACTAATCAGCCAGGGCTGCCTTTCAAACCTCTTGCTCTGAGTTGTTTTGACCCCACAGAATGGTGCAGCTTCTCATCCTTAGGGTGAAGAAAGTAAGGCAGATGACAATATTTCATCTCTTCTGGATGAAAAACTGTACAAGAGTTCAAGAGAGCAATACTTGGTAAGGAATAATATTTGAAAAAAACAGGCTGTCCGCATGAAAGAGAAAAATAATCCTATTCTCACAACTCAATCATTAAATTTTAGCTGCTTTCAGAGGAGATTTTGGTCATCCTTGGAAGACCTATCTTTTACTCTTTCATTTTCTCTTTATCCCTTCCTTTGGGAAACTACTTTTTCTAAACCTCTGTGGTGCAGGGTGTAATTAAGTGGTGGTCTCCCTGGCCCCAGGCTGGCTAATTAGAGTTCCTCTTCAACACTCAATACAGTTCAATACAGCAACTCATCCGACAGTGAGAACACAAACCCACTGGACTAGACAGATCATTCAGAGAGGCAGATAAGGATATTGTGTGTGACAGAAAGAATGGGCCTTTTCCTTCTTATCTGAGTGAGCTGTGAGAGCCATGTAAATCTTCTCACCAGTAAGAAAAGGGGAGTTCTGCCTCTATACCACCACCTCCACCTACACACACACAAGCAAAGCAATCTTCAACAAAATAGGGATGGGTGTTATTAACAGTCTTTACAAGCCTCTGTTTCAAATGTCATCCTCTGCTCTACCTGAGACTGGGGAAATTCCTGTATGTGAAACTGGTAACGTGACATGCCTTTTTTTTTTTTTTTTTTTGGTCTGTAATAATTGGGTCAATATTCTGCTTTTCAAAGGCAGTAATCCTTAGCTCTGCAGGTTATGCCAAACTCCATTATCTATTGCTTCCCTGAGCCACGTGAACTGAGCTTTCACTTCCAGGTCCTATCCAAGCACAGCGCAGTGATCATCTCTTATATCTGCAGTGCTAGTTTTTCTATTATGCTAGATTTTTCCCGTTTTTGAGTTTTGGAAATTACAATAAGATTCCAAGTGTCCAAGATAGTGTTTGTCACACTATTACTCCTGAGTAACCACAAAGCTGCTTCTAAGATTATGTCCCTGGGATGACTATTAATTTACTTTTTTATAAATTGCTTCTGGGTTGATGTTAATAGTTTTCAAAATTTATATTTTAAAAAGGAGTCCTTTGAAGCCATGGTAAGATACCTGGGATTTAAATGGAAATAACTGTAAAATATTCTCTAAAAGAAATTTTCAGACTCCTTAGCATTACTACACAGATACCAAGAAGCATGGATGGCATTTCATTTACAAGCTATCACTAATCTTGTGGGTGAGATGTACTATAGTGTGTACAGCAGGGACACAAACACATCAGTGGTATAATAATGCTAACTTCCAAGTGTTTTGCTGTAATGATGGTAGGGTGAAATTGAAATAACTCATAACAGTTAAAGGAAAAAATGTTCTACCTAACTTGTTTTTTAAATGAAGGCGACTAAAGAAATAATCATAATTAATGTTGTTTCCTAAACAGTTTAAATCCCTTAAAAAAATAAAATAACAATCATGGAATTTTTAGTCACGGTGATACATATTCTGAGTATTCCCCTTAACAATGTTTGCAATTAATACAAATATCCTGCTAATGAAGTAATATAGACTTATAGTCATTGCTACTTACTACAGTATGACTATCTTACATGCCCTTGTTTTATAATACACTAGACATAAATGCACTGAAAAATGAGAAATCCTCAAGAAGTCTGGAATTTTTACTAAATGTTACTGTCTTTAATAAATACCTAAAATAGTCCGTAAAAACTGGATGTATTTCTATAGAAAAATTGATGAGGCTTTACCTATCCACTAATTTGACTAGAGTCCTATTTTTAAAAGAGCAACTGAATGGAAGATTACTTAAAGGCTTATTTTGCGCCCTGATTCCTGTCAATATGAATATGAAAACAGGAGGTGATATATGTGAGCAAATTTAACTTCACTAATTTATTATGATTAATCAGGGTTGATTATCAACAATGTTCAAAGAATGTTAATAGTGTGAGAAAATATACAGGTAATTGTCATGCATTGTCTGGTTAGAATAAATAATAGTTTATAACACAAAGTGACTCATCAAAAGAAAATTAGAGGGACCTCCTTGGTGGTCCAGTGGTTAAGACTTTGCCTTCTGGGGCTTCCCTGGTGGCGCAGTGGTTAAGAATCTGCCTGCCAATGCAGGGGACACGGGTTCGAGCCCTGGTCTGGGACAATCCCACATGCCGCGGAGCAGCTAGGCCCGTGAGCCACAACTACTGAGCCTGCGCGTCTGGAGCCTGTGCTCCACAACAAGAGAGGCCACGACAGTGAGAAGCCCGCGCACCGCGATGAAGAGTGGCCCCTGCTCGCCGCAACCAGAGAAAGCCCTTGCACAGAAACGAAGACCCAACACAGCCAAAATAAATAAATAAATAAATAGCGTTCTCTTTAAAAAAAAAAAAAAAGACTTTGCCTTCCAATGCAGGGGGTGTGGGTTCCATCCCTGGTCACGAAGCTAAGATCCCACATGCCTTGCGGCCAAAAATGCCAAAACATAGAACAGAAGCAATCTTGTAACAAATTCAATATAGACTTTAAAAATGGTCCACATCAAAAAAATCTTTAAAAAAAAGAAAATTAGGAAACATGCAACATACTCAGGAGATACAGGTTATCAGCAACATCTCTTGCACATTTTTATCCTAGATTTCCTTAGGTCACAGTGTCTGTAACAGAGCGAACACTATTACTGCTACCTTTTTGCCATGGTCATAATCTATTTTCTAATTGTGTTCGTCATGTTGTGGGGATTTATACTCAATCTCCTATTTTAACACCTTAATATATTTCTCCTTCATAAGGCCAAAGTGGTAGGCCAGCTTGGAATGGATCCTTTTACTACCTTTTTTTCTAACGCCTCAATTTTTGTTTTATTGCCCTGAAAATAAAATAGGTAGAAAAAAGTTGCCTTTTGTGTCCTCTACATCATCAGCTACCCCAGTTTTGCAGGTTTATTTACTGGTCTTCAAAACCATAGGAGCCCGAGGCTTCAATTAACAAAAGGGGAAGCAGCTTGCTGTTGCAGGTATTCCTATTTATCTCATCACAATACCTTCTTGATATCGTCTTTGTTGTAAAAATTCAGTTATTTTTTTTCAGTTTTTTTTCCCCTCAACTCATTTAAAATTCCCAATGTTATCTAGCTCATCTTTCTGTATTTCTTATTACCATATGTTCTTAGTCACTCATTCAAGTCTGCATCTGCTCATTATCTAGTATAGCATGTCCTCGATATCAACTCCAAAACAGTTGGAGTTTTGTTTATGTAATTATGTGTTGCAGTAATGAATCAATTTCTGCTTCAAATTATTTCTTTTCCTTAGAGAGAATGACAGCAGTATACTTGGTATACTAGTGAGTTATATTAGTATATTAGTGCATAAGCAGTATACTAGTGAGTTTGGACATAGTGTTTCAACCTGGGAAGTTCAGCTACAAGGAAATTCATTACCATTCCCTTCTCTGAACTCTATACTAGTAGATCATTATCTCTCCTTGAAATATAAATATAACAGTATATAAATATATTTTTCCTGTTTTCTGTCATGTAACATAAGCAGTAAGAAAAAAGTGAAGGATTAAACAAATATCCAAACTCAACAAAATGTAAATTTTAATAGAAGTCATATATCAAGTATAAAGGAAAATTTAGAACGTCAGCACTCAAGATCCTGCAATAGTATATATACTTGAATATGAAGTTCCTGTCAACCAAAAAAATGTTTTTAATTGAAAGTTATTTGAGTATGTGCTTTTGAGTAGGGCATGCTTATAGACTTTGTTTTCAATGGTTTTCCATAAAACGCTAATTTTGATGTGAAAGCAAACAATGGAGCATGATGCATTTGTTCACCTTGAAAAGTACTGGATATGTCATATATTTTAATTACATAAGGCAAACAGACTAGTTATGTACCAATGCAAATTTCCAGAAAAATAATTAAAGGTTATCGCAATAGAAATTAAACTTTTAGATATGATAGTTTCAGTGTCATTTTCACAGCTGCCTGCTAACACCTTTACTGGCACGTAGAACCTTAATATTAATACATATTTGTTGAATTAATGAATTGATTGATTAATCGATGAAAGTGACTTAAGGTGTTTCTGGCTTTGTCTGGAGCCTGGGGAATCTTTGGGTTCCTGCATCTGTTGATTTGAAAATTGTCCACTTTAAACTAGTGCCGTGTTGAACAGCCTAGACCTGTGGGAATATATGTTTATGTAGAAGGTTTGGGACTAGGGTGAAGCAAAATTTAAGTGGTTGCAAAAAATTCAGTAATCAAGAAAAAGTACAGTTTAATGCAATATTTTTAAAAAATCAAATTAATGCAAAATCCACAATGAACAAAAAAATCAAAATGTTAAATGATGACTACTCCCACTACTTTGAAGATCAGGTGAAGTGCTGCCCTGTGGGTACCAGAGAACAATTCAGAAGTGCAGAGAGCGGTAACATCCAAGGGGTATAACTTTAACCAGTGAAAGACAAGAGACAGGAAGGAGGAAGTAGACAAACTCTCAATCCTTCTTCCTCCTACATGACTCTTCAAGGTGTAGTGTTTCCACATGGCCGCCCTGGAAGACATCCCATGTAGCTGAGCAACCAGCTGAATTGTCCTGTGAAGCTGTGACCAGCTCAGAACAATGGCCTTATGTTTTCTTTCCCCCCTTCGCTGTCACACTTCCCCTTTCACACATTCTTTCTGCTCTGAAATTGCATCTTTCTATAAAGTATAGCACATAACAGGTTCGGTTTTGCAGGGAACTGCAGCTAAGACTAAAGGTGAGTAAGCCGAGGTCCCTGCGCTCAGCAGTGTAACAGCCAAGTAAAAGCTGCCCCAGGTAAATTCAATAGATAATTCAGTGCGGGGCAGTAAGTACTCTGTCTGTGAGCCCTCATGAACGAGAACTAGGCCCAAGGCAAGATCAGTGAGATTTGAAGAACGAAAAAGAGTTTACAGACAAAGAACCAGCAGGTTAAGTATATTGCAAGCAAAGAAAATAGTGACGGTAAACAAAAGCATGGAAGTGTTGGCAGGAAACAGCACCTAGAAGAGCTTAGTATGTCCTCACATACTGCAAGGTGCTTGATTAAAATATCTTTCTATAGACCTCACTCTTGTTAGCTCTAAAATGAGGATCATAATAATGTCTACCCCATAGTATTATCTAGAATAAATGAGGGAATAGATGAAACAGCACTTAGAAAAGTGTCCGGCAAATAGTAAGACCTCCCTCAACTTCCTTGAGTGCCTTATACACTTTTAAAATCCTATTTTCAAAGAAATACACTGAGATCGCCATTCCATCGAACCTTTTCCATCTTCGGACAAATTGTGTTGCATGTTAATAATCTGCACTATTTTAATATGCATTTCCATTTAAAACTGACTAGTAAACATCTGTTGAACCACCTAGAAAATGGATTTTCGAAAATGAACAAGTGACTTAATTTAATAATATGCAGGAAGTCATCTAGCTATCAAATCTCAACCTTGACATAAATAATTTTTTTTGACATTTGTGTTTTTCCACTTTTACTTTTTTATTAAAAGAATCTATGGGGCTTCCCTGGTGGTGCAGTGGTTGAGAATCTGCCTGTCAATGCGGGGGACACGGGTTCGAGCCCCGGTCTGGGAAGATCCCACATGCCGCGGAGCGACTGGGCCCGCGAGCCACAACTACTGAGCCTGCGCGTCTGGAGCCTGTGCTCCGCAACGAGAGAGGCCGCGGTAGTGAGAGGCCCGCGCACCGCGATGAAGAGTGGTCCCCACTTGTTGCAACTAGAGAAAGCCCTCGCGCAGAAACGAAGACCCAACACAGCCAAAAAATAAAAAAAAAATAAAATAAATGTTAAAAAAAAAAAAAAGAATCTATATTTGTGCTTTATGGAACACTGAACAGAAATTACCAGTGCTGCAACTCTATGCTGTCTTCTTTTAATAATTAGTTTTCTGAAATTATTTTACCACGTACTGTTTTTTGTTTGCTTTGTAAGAGGTGGAAGTGCCAAAGAAGTGTTTTTGTTTTTTAATCTATAGTTTTTCTGGGTAAAAATATTTTAAATAAATTAACGTATGTACCTGTTCTTTTCTACTAAAGTGCATAACGTCAACACAAGTTCTAAAGAGGCTTTTTATTGGCTGAATAACTGGTGTTCTATTACTTCATTCAACAAATATTAATTGCTAGGCTCAGTGAAGTTTTTTTTTTAAAAGTATACATTCCGCTACATCAATTAACTTCTGATGACTGGAACTGTGGAAACCCATTTAGGGAATTTAAATAAAAAGCAGGATGTGACACAAATGAATGTTACAAATAAGCATGCTTTAAAAGTTTGGAGTAAGATACGACTATGGACTGAAGGGAAGGAAGATGATACATGAAGTGTGAATAGCATAAACACAGTTGAAAAGACATTCTAACTGCAAATTGGGAGTCCAAATAATATGTCACATGATTATAGGTCCTGAAACAGTAATAGGCTGATACTATTTTTTATAAATGTTCATGCTTTAATCTCAAACACACTGGGAATATGTATAAGTGAATTGGTAATAGTATTAAGCACATTCCTGTAAACTAAATATTTGTAAAACCTACAGTCTGTATATATTCTACCATTAGGTATCTGAGGTTATGGGAAACCAAGCAGCAGCCACTTAGGTTAATAAGATAGGAGAGTTGGTGGGAGAGAAATTAATTTTATAAGACATATCTTGTGGTTTTGAATTTATCTTTCTCCTCTTATTTCCCTACTCCTTTTGAATATTTTTTCATCACATTAATATAAGGAACACAGGAAAAATAAACAATATACAATAACATTAATTCATAGATCTTTTAGGCAAACTTTATGTAATCTGTACTTAGTTTCTCCATGCATGGTGAAACAGCAATAAATCTTGCAGCTGTTTTTTCTAATATCCCTATCTCTACCAGTAATTACAAGCAATACCTCAAAAACACAGTTGCCATGTTTACTCCCATGTTATAATATCAGGCTTCTGTAAACATAGCTTGGTAAAGTTAAGAAAGAATTCAAACAGGATTTTAATTCCTATGAAAGTTAAGTTCGAAATATTTCACCGTCGGTTCCCAAATTGGCCCTGTACACGGAGGGCACGGAAAGAGGGAAGAAAGAGGCAGCCCACTCCAGACTGGTAGGTGGCAGATTTAATAAGCAACGGAACTTACTTGAGAGGCTTGGCAGCAGCTGCTGCAAAAGATCCCCTCACCCACCTGCCCGCCAGAATCTGAAAAGTTTACACAGACACCTTACCGCGGTTCAGTCACGTATGCAGTCCCGATGGTTTCAACTACACCTTGCTCTCCCAAGGCTGCATCCTTGAAAATGGCTCCAGCTGTAGGAAGGGTAGGCAGAGGTACATTCCAAGGACAATGGAGAGGGAGAGGAGCCTCCAGTTGCCCGGGTCCGGCTCTGGGGTCAACCGGCAGTCATGTCCTCTCGATGACCTCCTCTAACACTCCACCCTCATGCCAGGCTCTTACAAGCTCACACGCCCTCCTCTTCCACAATGTGCCCTGAGGGGTCACTAGCATGGAGATGGCTCATTTGGCCACTATCTGGCTGCGCTGGACTCCCAGCAGCAAGAGAGGCACTCTCAGTCTGGTGTAGGGAGCAACAGGCCCTACTTGTCAATCATTTAAATATACGATAGCCTGAGACAGTACTTTAGTCCACCAGGCCGGGGGGTGGGGGTGGGGGTTTACCTGTTAGTAATTTAATCTGCTGTTTTAATATTCCATTCTTCCTTTCTATTAACTCTGCTGCTTACAGGTTACAGGAGAGATAAAACCTCCATTTAATGTTATGTTCTTTTGTCCAGTCTTGCACACCATGACCTTTGAAATGTGACCCATAATCACTGTCTATTCAGCAAAGGTATCTGTACCTGGTACTCAGCTTCTCTAATCCTCTAACGATGGCAGCCACGCTTGCCTGCTGACAAGCTTGGGTTAAGCCAGATGCAGTGTCCACGCAAACAAAGGCAAACTTAGAACCCTCACTCAGCGGGAGGGGCCCAATATAATCAGTTGGCCAATCCCTCACCAGTTGGGAACTCCAGGGAATGGCCTTTGGCATCCTTGGGAATTTGCCTTGGGCATTACTTAGAACACACAGGGCATGCTGGACTGTGTTAACCAAGTTACTGTATTTCTAGAACAATCTGTCATCCTTGGCAATACAGTTGCTAGGGCTTGTACCCGAGCTAGAGCATCAGCTTCCTGATTGCCGGGGGGGGGGGGGGCGTCAGGATCCTATGAGCTGGGACATGGAAGACAGTGAGGACTGCCTCAGGCTTTTGCAGAGGAACCCAAACGTCTTCCCACATACCCTGACCACACAATGGCTTATTCATGATCAGCCACCCCTTGGCTCCCCATTGTCTAAGCCATAAGGTTAATGCCTTTAGAACAGTCCAATTGCCAATGCAAAGAGTTAATGGCCAGGGGTCAAGAGTGATCTTTAGCCAAACCCCTCTAAGTTGAGCCCACTGGTTGCTGTGGTTTGTTCCTTTTTCCATCCAGATGGTGTCAGTGTTGGACTGAATGGCGACTAGTCCGTGTGAAAGTGTTGCCCCTACTAGAACCATCTGTATAGCAGGTGTTAGTGGGAATTTCTTCACTCCCTCTCTACAGGCTTCAGGGGCCTCTGCAGGAACAGGGGCAGGGGCATTTGGAGGATCCACATACTCCACAGGGTCTAATAGCACTCACAATTCTAGAGACAGTGGCTGGTGGGCAGGGTGCTTGTCTGCTGCAAGTAGGCCACTCAGTCAACCTGGGAGTGTGAGCCATGGCAGAGGTGGGTGGATGGAATGTATGCTCAACCCAGCCCTTCAGAGGAAAGGAAGTTCTTACCATGATACACTGTTCCTTCAGGAGAGGATCTGTCTGGAGAAGCGCTGTGTACACTGCTAGGAGCTGTTGCTCTATGGGGTATATGAGGTATCTGCCCCCTTCCAGAGGTGGGACCAAAATCCTAGGGGTGCTCTCTCCTTCTGTTGTCTCTGTCACAATGCCCAGCCCATCCCTTCCAGAGTCACAGACACATCTACCCAGATGGTATCCTGCTTGGGAGATGCCCAGAACTTTAGTCTGCTTCGTTAGTATTTTTGCCTTCTGGAAGGTGGCTTGATGCTCTGATCCTCAGCCCCTCACATGCCCTTTCTTAACCAGGTGGTGTAAGGGACGGAGGCACTGTGCCAGGTGAGGAATAAAAGTCTTCCAAAGCCCCAAAATCCCCACAGAGGCTTGCATCTCTTTCATGTTCTTAGGGGTTGGATAGGTTTACCTCTTATCATTTACATCTCCTGGAACAACAGGCATCTTACCCAACCAAATGACTCCAAAAAATTTTACAGCAGTGTCTGGGCCTTGATAATTCTATTAATTCACCTCCTTCCATTCTCTCCCTCAAAGATGTTCCAGCAAAATCTGCAGAGTGTTCTGCAGCAGAGCCAAGGCTTTAAGTGTTAACAGTTTATCATTAGCACAATGAGCCCATTTTACTAAGGTGGGGAAGGAGAACAGAGATACACCTCAGGCTACCATTCCATGACGTATGGTGGGGCTACGCGGGTAGCCTCAGGGAACACTTGAAAAGTCCATTGTTGTCCCTCCCATGTGAAGGCAAATTGATCTTGTGACTCAGTGGCAAGGGATATATTGAAAAAAAGCATTTGCTAAGTCCAGTACAGTAGGATACACTCCTAGGACCAGGGCCAACGCATCTAAGATGGTGGCAATGTTGAGCACAGCCACATGGATGGGGGCACTACCTTGTTCAGTTCTCTGTAGTTCATGGTCATCCGCCATGAGCCATCTGGCTTTTTTACCGGCTCCACTGAGCTCTTGAAAGCGCTATGGGCAGGATGTACAAAGCCCACCCAGTGCGGTTCTTGGATAGTTTCTCCTATTTCCTTATGGCCCCCAGGCAATTTATATTGTTTGACAGTTACCTTTCTTCATGGGAGTGGTACAATTACTGGTTCCCAGTTGGTGTTTCCCCTCAGTGCTGGTTTGATTACTCACCGGAGGCAGAATTCACTGACAGAGGTTTGCAGAGTTTGACCTTGCAGGATATCAACGCCCAGTATATTCTCTGGTATTGAAGAGATAAAAACCCAGTGTTCTCATCGGGGAGAACGCCCAATTTGCAGTGTCAAAAGGACCTTTCTGACTATAACTGTTTGCTGTTTGTAATTACTGATGGCACTGAGGGGGCCAGAAAACTTCTGGGGGTGACCAGGTATTAGAGTACATTCAGCTCCAGTATCAACACAGTCGTCACCTTTTGCTTATTTCTGGGGGACCAGTGACTAGTGGGCTCAACAGGAAGCCTTCAATCACCTCCAACAGCCTCCCTGGAGGCTATCTTGGCCTGCATCCTATTCCTGGACTGTGCAGGCACCCACCCCGAGTAGGACTGTATCCCTGAGGCCTCTGCTGGAGCACCTGCCCCTACCATCAGAAATGGTAGGGGCAGGTGGGGCAGCTCTGAACCATTGTTCAGGTTTTAAGGCTTTCCACAGCTAAATCAACACAAAGTCAAGACAGAGTGATGAACCTCACCATTCTAAGAATGATGCAGTTTTTTTGTGTTTTTTTTTTTTTTTCTGGTCATAAAATATTTATTAAGCTATGCTTTAGGGAATATAGTGAATATAAAATTTAGGATCACAATATGAGGCAATTTCAATCCTCTGAAAGGACTGGTCAAGGTCAACCAACATAGTGTTGGATTATCAGTTTACCTGTTCAGGTGGGGTCCTAGCAGCCTTGAAATCAAACCACATTTGCTTCCAGGTTATTTTTATTGAAACTTTCAGACCCTTTTGGGATAGCCTTTTGGTTTTTTGAGTTCCCACTCTGTCTAGGGCCTTTCCCACAACCCGTATCCATTCCCTAGATTTGTCAATTTCCCCCAAATCAGCAGTGGGTCGCCCAACCTCATAAATGTCTTATCCCACGACTGGGCTCAGCATGGATATCACCATCCCATGCTGAGTGCTGGGGGAGGACTAGAGTATCTTGGCTTTCATTCCTGCAGTGAATGTGACTGGATCAGAGCCTTCAAAGACAGGAGTGTATATGGCCTGTCTCATTCTCGAGTCCCTAAGAATTTGTTGTATCTCCTCTGTAGATTTCCAAGGCCTCACATGCCCAGGGAGATCCCCCTCATTGCATCAAGCCTCCCTGCAGCTAGAATAATCCAACCTATAAGGGAGTGAGTTCCTTGAACCGCCTGATCACCACGCAGGCACTGCCAGAGGGCAGGGAGTGTGGTGACTTTGCTCATTTTCTCTGCCTCCTGCCCAGTCGGGGAACTGCCATCACGCCCCATGTCCCATCACTGCACCAACTATGCCTAGATAATTTGCCTGGCCTGTCCCTGGAACTTGGCAGCTACATCAATAAGCTCAGTGGGAGCAAATCCTCTCATGGGGGGCTGCCCTGCTGGCTGGGGTTATGGTTACTGTACTTTGCCTTTTCTGTGTATTAGGAGTCAGATGGCAGGGGGTATTTTTTCCCTTTCACTGTCAATCATCGTAACCTCCTCCTCTTCACTCTCCTCACTTTCCCAGGGGTTCCGCCTCTTAGCATCCCAATCAGGCTTCTTCACAAGCGCTGTAGCCTTAATCTGTGGCAGTTTCCACCCTCCTAGCTTTGCAAAATGCACACTAAGTTCTCCAACTTCTTATCCTGCTCTCCCACCTTGTCTGCCAGCCCTGAGCTAGCAGAGCAGTGGACACTGCATGTCCTTCTCTAACCTCAGCTCTTCTTCCAACTTCCTAACTCGAGCTTCAGTGTCTAGTTGGGCATCGGAGGCTAGCACACCGTGGCAGCTGTTCGTTTCTCTTCTTTGCCACAGTGTACTATGTGCAGTTCCTCCCCCAAGTGCATTAAACCAGCCTGTGTCTTCAGAGCTTCTCCACACTCACACAGCAGTCCACAAGCACCTAACATAGGCGTCATCCCTCTCTACACAGAAGTCAATGGCCAACCCAGGATTTCCCCTCGGATGCTTCTTTCCAAAGACCCATCTCTTCAATTTCCTGGCTGGCTTGCCAATCGTTGCTTCACGATCTGGCCCCTGTACATGGAGGCCAAGGAGAGACCAAAGAAAGAAACAGACTACTTCAGATTGGTAGGTGGCACTTTTAATAACCAAGGGAACTTACACATGAGGTTTGTAGATCTCCTCACCTGCCTACCAGAATCTTAAGAATTTATGCAGAGACCGTACCTGAGTTCAGTCACATATTCAGTCCAGAGGGTCTCAACGACATCTTATCCTCTCAAGGATATGTCCTTGGAGCAGCTCCCACTGTGGGAACAGGGTGGGCAGAGCATACATTCTGAGGACAGAGGAGGAAGTGAAGCACCTCCGTTTGTGAAAGTCCAGACCTCTGGTCAACCAGTGGTCATGTCCTCTTGATGACCTCCTCTAACATCCGCAAATTACTATATTTGACTGATCTTTATTTATACATTTACTTGTTTGCTCTATTTTCCTTCTTTTCTTTTCTTTTGCTTTTTTACAAAAACCTAAAATCAACCCCCGTTTGTAGATTATCTAGAGATGAATCATTTTCTTATTAAAAGGCTCTTAATTACCTCTTTCTTACTGACAACTCATTTATTCAGGATTTGAATAGTGCAAGGATAATACAATTAGTGAAACCATATAATGCAGTTCTGAATTAAGCTGGCCTACTCTATCACTCATTAGCTGCGTGATCCCAAATTCATTAACCTCGCAGAGTCTCAGCTTCATCAGTAAAAAGGGGAAAATCAGATCTACCTCATAGAGTCATTGTGAGTGGAAGGAATGAGATTACACTCATTAAGTAGCATCGTGCCTCACACAAAGCACATTTAATACATTTTAAACATTGTCATTATTTTTTTCAAATATTATTTATGCCAATGCTCCTTTTTATTATAGTGGACTTTGAAAGTTTAGTACGATTCAACTCAAACAATAGAGAGAATACTTTTTTTTAAATAAAATGCAGTGAAATATCATAGTTAAGTAGCATGAATTTAAATCATTTCTTAGTATATTAATAGGAACTCAATGCATTTTAGGATTTTTGTTGTCATTATTTTTAAAATTATTTAAGCCACAGCCTCCTTTTTGTTAAGGTAGATGGTTAAGAGCTGAGTATAAGAAATCACTTTAGAGAAAGCAAATGGCTTATTATAATTGTTTCGATTGATTAACATGTACATGTGTATATACATGAATTTTTGGCATACTTCCAGATTAACAGCAAGTGAACACAATGATTTGTCTTCCAAATAATGTTATAAGAATTATCAATATACAAATATAAAACAGGACACCAATTCATCCATATTTCAAAAGCAGTAGTTAACTGTGAATTCTATCTCTGTACTCTACTTTCCCAGAATACCCAATAAAAAACAAAAAATCCAAACTTTTGATTAACATATTTCTCTCCTCTTTGTACTAAATCTTATTCTGCTGATTATTTCAGATCCTCACATTTGCAGCTATTACTCAGAGCAATCATACTTGCTAATTTGGGATATGGGCATCATTATAAAAAGGCTAGAAGATATTTTAGGCAGTACATTTCCAAGAATTTGAAAGTAAAGTCATTCTGCAACAAACTAGAAAATCAATATATAGTAACAAAGATTATATGTAAAACCACATTAAAGAGACCAAAAAACCTTGGTAAAATATAGTATACCTATATATTTATATATCTATAATATATAGCACATAGCTATTGAATACTATATAAGCCCCTAGCATCTAGCTATATATCTATAGTATTTATAGTATATATGCTATTATATAGTATACTATATATAGCTCTACTGTGTGTGTATATATACACAAATCTATATATACTGTCTAAACTATACATATATCTATTTACATACTATATATGTATAGTATACGTTTGACCCTTGAACAACACGAGTTTGAAATGCACGGTCCATTTATATACAGATTTTTTTTCAATACTAAATATTACATTACTACACGATCCACAGTTGGTTCCACATGGGTATGGAACCATGAATACAGAGGGCTAACTATAAGCCCTCTGTATTTTCAACTGTGCAGGGGATGGGAGCCCCTAATCGCCACATTGTTCAAGGGTCAACTGTAATATAGAGAGAATATATTACTATATATATACATATATATATATAGTATACTGTAGTATTATATCTATAGTACTATATCTGTATATATATCTATAGATATCATATCAGTTAACTTGACAAAAGATAATATATTTAAGAAAGAATGTATCAATATGAAAAGGAACTGATCACTTTTTAAACAAAAGGGAGGGGCTTCCCTGGTGACGCAGTGGTTGAGAATCTGCCTGCCAATGCAGGGGACACGGGTTCGAGCCCTGGTCTGGGAAGATCCCACATGCCGCGGAGCGACTGGGCCCGTGAGCCACAACTACTGAGCCTGCACCTCTGGAGCCTGTGCTCCGCAACAAGAGAGGCCACGATAGTGAGTGGCCCACGCTTGCCCCAACTAGAGAAAGCCCTCGCATAGAAACGAAGACCCAACACAGCCAAAAATAAATAAAATAAAAATTTTTTAAAAAAAGAAGAAAAAGAAAAGGGAAAAAAATAGAAATGTATGAATCAAACATTGCCTGTACCCTTCTCTGTGCTATCCTTGGGATGGAGATCCAAGAAAGCTAACCTGTGGTTCCACTCCGTTTGAGAGGTAGGTAACGACCTTTTGCACAAGCGGACAAGCAGATGCATCAAGTTTAAAAGTAATATGACCATGCATTCAAATCATGTCTCTCTCCTGCCTCTGTTCCTTGATTATTGTAGTAATTACTACTGTTGTTTACCAAATATTCCCAGCTCTCCTCCTTGGGGACACCTGGTAGAATTATGCTTCCCAACCCACTTTGAACTTGGGCTATGTCACTTCCAGATTGAAACTTGAACAGTGTGTGATTCACTGCATTGTTTTTCCCTGCCCTGGAAATCGTTGAAGCATGAAGCTGATCTACTGTGAAGCTAATTAAAAAAAACTTAAGTTTTAGGGCCCTGCATTTGCATGAGCCCACTTCAAAGCTCCGTATCTAATTCTGTATTTGTGATTTTGTATTATATTTCTTAAAAAGGGCACCCAAAACAGTATAGGCCTCAGACCACATATATCCTGGATCTGCCCTGGAAGCATGTGACACAGAGCCTGCATCAGCCTAGTTCCCTGATGCACTACAATGAGATCACCCTGCTGACAAAGGTTGGACAAGCGTGAGCACAGAATAAATCTTTGTTGTTTCAGAACACTGAAATTGTGAGGTTGTTACAGCAGCATAATCTAGATTATCACATCTGATACAATTAACTAATAACTCCCTACAGAGGGAGAATATGCCAATCAGATCAAAGGAAACACCTAATTGTTCTGGCAATTAAATTTCATATTATAAGTGAATTACCTAGAATTTTAATGTATAAATCCATTGGTCCTACACTTAAATAACTTGAGTGCAAGAATCAGGTGAAATCACGTTTGCAGCATGCAGACATTCTAGCTTAATGATTAAGAGAGGTTATCTAGTTTTGATAGAAATTCAGGCAAATTCTCATCTAATCTTTTATTTATTTTTATTAGTTAAATAGCTACAGTATTCCCATCTGTTTGTTTTGAGTGGCAGTGAATTGAAATGCTAACTCAATTATGTACTAGTTGTATAACATAGTATAACTTAGTTAATCACTCTAGGCCTCCATTTTCTCACCTAAAAATGGGAACAATAATATATCTCACTTACAGTTTGATGGCGTGAATTAAATGAGATAGTCTTAGTAGACAAAAAATTAATAAAAACTTTTAGAGAGATGGGGAACTGAGGATAGGATACAACCATTTCCTAGTCCTCCAGTGCACAGTATTTACATTTGAGTTTTTAGCATTTCTGGCTGCCTCCAAGATGATCCCCAAATTATGTTCTCTTTCTGGTATTCACACCCTTATGTAGTTCCCTCCCATGGTAATTAAGGCTGATCTGCTTGACAGAATATTGAAGTGACAATATGTGACTTCTCAGGCTAAGTTATAAGACATCACTGCTACCAACTCTCCTATCTCTCAGTGTGAGGAAAGCCAGCAGCCATGTCATGTGAACACTCAAGCAGCACTGAGGAGAGGCTAACGTGGGGAGGAACTGAGGCCTCTTCCTAACAACAAGCACCAACTTGCTAGCTATGTGAAAGAGTCATCCTGGAAGTGGATTCTCCAGGCCCAGTCAAGCCTTCACATGACGGTAGCCCCAGCCAACATTTTCACTTGGTCTCATGAGAAACTCTGATCCAGAATTGCTGAGCTGATCCACTCTCCAGTTATTGACCTGCAAAAACAGTGATAACAAATGTTTGCTTTTACTAAGTATTGGGGTAATTTGTTATATAGCAATAAATAACTAATACACCATTCTAGTTTGATTTTTTCCAAGTAATAAAACCATAGCCAACTATTAAAATAAACACTAAGTTTGTATCCTCAGAGAGGAGATGAACGAAATTATACAATGCTTCATAGCATATCAACACACTGCTGTGTTGAGAACCATTTACTCCCTAGACTTTGTCACTCTGTAACAAAGAACTCAAGGTATTATCCCCTTTGGCAATAAACATAAAATCATCTTCCAGTTTCCATTTTCCTCTTGTTTCATTAGCCTACTCTAGCTATTTCAAACACAGCACTATAGGAAAGTCAGTCTATTGGTCTCGAGTTGGACATCTTTATCATACTGTTTCACTCCATAGCTTGCAAAGTGGCTCATTTTTTCAAAATGAGAAAGCTTTTGACAACAGAGCCCAGAAACCTCCCACATACTATCTACCAGGAAGTTCTCTCAAGTTAAAAATTAACTGGGGGAGGGTCAAGGGCCTTGACTGCTCCAGACTCCACTCTTGGCTACCACAGGGCTGCAGCCAATAACTGATGAAAGTACTTAAGGCACTTGATTTCTATGCTTAGATAGTTCTCCATTCACTCACCATTGATTGAACACCTATGTGCCAGGCACTGTGTTGGGTGCTGGAGGTCCTGGCAATCTCCAGATTCTTTAGTTTTATTTTTCCTTGCTTTTTCTTTTTTCTCTTTCTTGTAAAATGCAAGGAACAGAAAAGGAAAGCAGACTTACTTTCAAATGTATATACAAGAAAGTATAAAAAAGGGATAAACTTTATATAACATATTTTATTTATTACATTTATAACACAGAGCTCACTTCATCATACAGTTTCTTTGGGATTAGTTGATGTAAACTGCAGCCACAGCAGTATGATCACATGAATGTATGATCACATGATGTCAATAGCTGGCAACTGCAATTAATGCCAAATTAAAACATAATAGAAAATTGCCAATAAGGTGGGGTTATTTATGACAAATATGAAAGAATCACCATTCTGTGACCAATAACAATATCAATGAGGTGAGTTCAACGAGGAACAACTGAAAATTGTGAAAATAAATGGACCATAAAAACCTAAATGGATTTTCAAAGATTTTTTTCCTACCATGTCTCCAGATTTGATTGATCTGTACTATTTGCTTTAAAAGCACCTAGGATTTTATTCTACTTATTTTTATCATACACAGGAATTCCACGGAATTATCACTGGCAGGATTAATTATGCCTTAACATCTGTAAGGGTGTTGGAATTAACCAGATCTATTTAGGATCTTTTTCTGTCTGTACTGCAAACAGCAATAAAGCATTTATTTGTTGAAGGTAAATATATCTGAAGTCTTAATCTGATGCCTGTAGCACTTTATTAAGGAAAGAATTTTCTGGGTGATCAGTTATTCCAAAGAAGAACTACTAATTTTCTGTTCTAGTCATCTCAGAAAGATATTGTTGTTGATGTTATACAAACTACCCAAGATTAACATCAAAATGAGCATTGCCAGGACCATGAAGTTGCTGGTCAGACAACATGACAAAGAGTAGTGACATTCAAAATAATTAGCAGAGTGAATGCCACAGGCATCAGCCAATCAGAATTTATACCGGTTGTAGTGCTTAAGCAGTATTTGAGACCCCTTGCTATATCATGAGTTAAACTAGTGTATGAGCAGTGGCAGCTAGGAAGTGGGGAGAACTGTATTCAAGGGAATTTAGGTCAGGGGCTATTAGTAGTAGGTACAGAATTATTTCAATGTTTTTAAAACTGATATGACTGTAGTATACATGGGTGAAGTCAATATGACTTGATGAGATGAATAGGAGTCAAAATTTATTCCAAAGATATTGTCATTGCCTAAGCCACGTGTGGAACTCCTTTTTGGAATGGCCTTCAGAGCCCATTTACAAACTTGTACAAATAAAAAAAATTCTCATTAATTTTATCACAACTCATTTTTGACCAAAAATGGTATTATACAACTTGTTCACTTTTATTATTCATGACAGTTGGCTCTGAGTGGCTCTGAGCTATTTTCAAAAATCAGACTCAAATTCCAAAGACAAAGATATATTAAGGATTTATTTTAGTGTTTTATACAGCATCTAAAGCAAGTCCAAGTGAGGAAAAGAAAATTCAAGCATATTAAGTTCCTATTATATACCATTACAGTTCTAGAAACTTACATATAGTTGTCCCATTTTACATTATTATATTTTACATCATTGACCCCTTGAGATTCTGACCTCCAGACACAAGCAAAAATTTTAAAACAAAAATTTTCAACACTTCAGAGAGGTTGTAGGATATTCTACGTCCTAATTACAGCTCGTGACTCTAATTAGTAGATTCATGGATAATAACACACTGAAAGAAACAGGACAAAGCTTCCAAATATCAAAAAAATGAAAGGAATCTAAGATTTATTGAGTACCCATTACATGCCAGGACTATCACATGTTAGAACTAGTTTTTGCACATACGTAACAAGTTGTAAAAGACTCTATACTTGGCCAGGCAGTGTGTTACATTTCTATATCCCTTGGTATTAACTAATTGCTAACTGAAAAAAATGTTTTTATCATTGTATTTTTTAACTTAACATTTTTAAGAACCTACTATATAATGAGCATGTGTAAAATTATTATTCATTATATTATTTAACCCCCAAAATTACCCTATAAAGTAGGTACTATTAAAGTTTCCATTTTATAGATGAAAAAACAGAGATCCTGTGATGTTAAGAAGATTGTCTATGGTTGCTGGGAAAAATCAGACTTTTAACCTAGACACTCTGATTCTAGAACCATGTTCTCATCACTATGTTGCATTGAAGGAGTTGATGAGAACACTGACATAGGCTTGTTACTTGCTAAAATCAGAACTGTGGTTAGTATGGAGTTTGTGTTCTGTTGTATGATTTGCATACAGGTGGGCACCAAACGGGTTGACCTCCAGAGGACAGAAGAGAGAAACATGGAGCCTGCATTATACTATAGAAGGAGCTCTCATTCCCCATCATCCCCACAGTATATTCCCCAAAGTCTGGTCCCAGATGGCTGAAATTCCCTTTACAAATCCATCCTCTGGGTAAAATGATAATTATGTCGTCTTGACACACGTGTTGCAAACTACATGTCGCAAATAATTAGTTACTTATATACTTAAAGTACAGAATTTAAAAAATTATTTACTTTTTAAATTTGCTTTTTCAGGGCAGGTTTTGTTGCTCAACATATACACACAGAAAAGGGGAAATTTTTGTAATCGCCACCTCGTTAAGAAATAGAACAGTGCCCGTACTGTTGAGTGCTTTTTCCCAAACTCATCAACTTCCTTTTGCACAAAAGACAGCTACTTATTATCCTGACTTTTGAGATTTCATTCTCTTATTTTTCATCAATTTACCACCCATGTTAGGTATCCCCAAACATTACATTTTTCAGTTTTTCCCTTTTTTTAACTTCATGCACATGGATCATCCTATGTATATTCTGTGACTTGCTTATGTTTTTAGCATTGCTTTGACATTCATCTATGTTGATGTGTAGCCTTAGTTTGTATTCCATTGTACACCTCACTTCATTTATTCTGTGTATTGTTGATGGATAGTCCAGATAGATAATCCAAAAAATCCAGAATTTTTGTCACTAAAACAGCATTGCTCTGAATATTCTTGTACAATGTCTCCTGGTGTGTATTTAGAAACAAATCTCTAGGTACATACTTAGGAGTAGAATTTCTGTGCCATAGGGTGTGGTGGAGATTATTCATTACTATCTACCCTATTCTTACTCCACAAAAATAGAGAACTAGAGAAGACATTTCCCAGCTTTCCTGCAGCCGTTTGTGGCTATGTGACTAAGTCCTTGCCAATGGAGTCTAAGTGAAACGAAAGTAAGATGCTTCCTAGTCTAGGCCTAAAAAATAGATGTGTACTTCTCTATGCTCTCATTCCCCTTCCCACACACACTCTGGGACTTTGATGTGCCTGCAATCCAGCTTACAGACCATGCAAACATGGATAGTGACCTAAGAAAGGATAAACTAATGAGATAGGAGAATCCTCAAAAGTCATTTGGGACTGTTATATGAGAGGCAAATAACACTGAGATTTTATTTTACAGCATCTTGACCTCTAACCTGTGTAATATATAACATATGCGCATACTTGATTTGACTAGGTTATGCCAAAATGTTTTTTCTAAACTGGTTGTATCAATTGGCACTTCCACCAGTAGAGCATGAGTTCTCATTACCGTAATTCCTCCCTCACATTTGGGATTGTCAATCATTTTAACTTTTACAACCCTAGCAGGAATCAAATGCTAGCTCACTGAGTTTTAAGTTATATTTCCCTGATTACTATTGCTAATTTTTTTCATATGATTTTTGTTCAATCAGGTATCTTCTGTGAAGTACATATTTAAGTCTTTTACCAATTTTTCTATTGATTGTCTTTTTTCTTAATAATTTGTCAGAATTCTTTATAATTGAAGGGAATATACTGGCCCTCTGTCAAATATATGTGTTGCAAATACTTTCATTCTGTTTATAGGGGTTGGTGATTTTTTGTTTGTTTGTTTGTTTTAATAAAACCAAATGTCTCAACTTCTTCCTTTATTATTTTTGCTTTCTTTCTTTACGACACTGTGTAAGAAATTCTTTTCTTTCCTAATATCGTGAAGATATTAACCAATGTAATCTTCCAAAAGCTTTAGGCTATTGTTTTTCACATTTAGTTCTTTGGTTTACTCATTCAAGTTCCAATATACTCTTTTGCACAGAAGAGTAAGGGTGGAGTTAAAACTGGCAGATGGAAATTTCAAATAATCATGGGTGTGCCCATGGGCATTTGTATTTCATATGAGCACCATCATTAATGTGTACTGAGAGGGAAAAAAAAAGGTTGGGAACAATAGGTTGAAGACATTGTTTCCAGAAGTTCTTTTAGTGTGACTTAATAGGAATAAATAATAAACTCTGCTGTTAGACACACTCCTAGATACTCAGGTACAGACCAGGCTAGATCTGCTTTATCAGTGTTTCATGTGGAAAAGACACGGAGTTCTTACTCTGTTTCTAACTTGTGTTTGGCAAGATAGACATGCCTCCAACTGTGTGACATGGTTGCCAAAGAACCTAATGAGATCTCGGCCATCATCAAGAATAGAATGTACAGACCACGTGAGATAATTATCTCCCCTGTAATTTGTATTAGTTAGACAATAATTAGGCTATTGCATATCTTTCTGGTGCAGCTCTTGAAGAGGTACATAGGTAAACTAGACGTCATCGTGAGCAGTCCATTGGTGATGGTGTGAGAAATCACTACAGATGAACAGCACTTGAAGGAATTGGAAAATCTTAGCTTAAAACAGAGAAGATGTAGCTAGGCTATAAAAACTGTCTTAGAAACTTTAAAAAAAAATTTATGAAAGAGAAGTCACATGTCTTATCTCAGGCTACTACAACAAAATACCGTAGATTGCGTGACTTAAACAACAGATGTTTATTTTTCACAATTCCAGAGGCTGGAAAGCCCAAGCCCAAGGTGCCAGTAGATTTGGTTCTTGGTGAGGGCTCTCTTCCTGGTTTGCAATGACTGCCATTTTCCTGTATGTTCACATGTCCTTTCCTCAGTGCATGCTCATGGAGAGAGAGCTCTCTTGTCTCTTGCTCTCCTTTTTAGGGCACTAATCCTTCATGAGAGAACCACTCTCCTGACCTCATCTACATTTAATTACCTCCCAAAAGCCTTATCTCCAAATACCATGACATTAAGGGTTAGGGCTTCAACATATGAATTCGGGGGAAGTGGGACACAAACATTCAGACCATAGCAGCACATTCCTACTCCATGTTTCTCCAAGTAAACACTGGGGACCAATGGGTGGAAGCTATTAGGGAGCAGGTTTGGGCTGATTAAAAAGGATCTTTACAGGAGGTGGACAGTGGATCTTCAAAAAGAACTGATTGACTCAAGAAAGTAGTGATCTCTTTCCCAACACTGTTGGCATTGAAATGGAATCTGGAAGGCCATTTATCAAGGACATTACTAGGAATAGCTAATATTTATTAGTGGTTACTACTGGCAAGGATTTATTCGATGCACTGTTCCACATATTCTATTTAATACAGTGGCCCTGGGAGAAGAAATCCATTTTGTCATCATTCTTAAATGAAGGGCCTGAAGCTTAGAGAGGTTAAGTAATTTGCCCAAAGTCACATAATTCATGAAAGGCAGAAAGCACATCTGTCTTGTGTCCAGAGACTGAGTTTTCACTCACACTGCTTCTCACATGTCAATACTGTAGAAAGATTTGGTTCACCGGAAGAGAAGCTGTACTATGTGGTCTTGAAATTCTACTACTTGATTCTAACAAAATAAAAATGTATTACCTACAAAGCATAAACCAGTATGGAAAGTAGACACCAGAGGGAATGGGAAAAAGGGTAGGTAAAACTTAATGAGGGAGGAAAAGGTCTGGAAAGATCTTAAGTAAAAGGCACTGGTCCAGGAAAAATATTTTCCTGGCTGAGTGTAGGCAAGGGGCATTTCCTGTGTGTTGTGCACATGTGAGAGAAAGGTGAAGGGAGAGTAGGACAGCAAAGACATAAGACATACAAAAAACTTTCCCAGCCATAGAAGAGGCATCATCTGGACATCAGAAGTGAGGTTCCAAACACCACATTTTGCTGATAGTCAGAAAGAACTAAGACAAACAAATAAGGGATATCATCTTCACATCAAGTGTCCAGAGACCTGCAGCGAGCTTCCTTTCATTATTCTTCTTGTAGATAATTAATTATCACCCCTCCCTTACAAAAAAGCAGTGGCAGATAGATGCTAGTTAGATTTACATGGACTATTTTCAAGCCTTCATTCATTCATGCATGTGAGCATTCATTTAACAGATATTTTTTGAGTGCCTCCTATTTGCTAGGCACTTTTCTTGGCCACTGAGGATCCAGCAGAAAAAGAGTAGTCACCATCTCACCCTGCAAAATAATTACCTGTCTCCACTGAGTGTATTGTCTGGAGCAGAAAACCACATGCAAAAAACAAGATGAATATGTAAATATAAGGTGTTAAAGAGTCAGAAGTGCTAAGGAGAAAAACAAAGCAAGGAAAAAGAATAGGAAGTGAGCACATATGGAGAACTGTTGAAGTTTTTGATCAGATTTTAACTGCTTATTCAAACTAAAAAGGAGAGAGGGAAAATGTTCAAGAAAAGAGGATGTGTTGAGGTCCAGTGTGGGTTTTAAGTTCATGCTTATGAATCACAAGTACTGTGAAAGATTTCATGGCAAAGTGAAAAGGTCATTGAGAAAATCATTTCCCTTCTTTTATCTTCATTTCCTCATCTTTAAAATGGGACTCCTAACATTAGCCATCTAGGCCACATGATGCAGGCATGTGTATGTCTCAAATGAACGTGGTCTTCAAAATGTAAAACAATATATTGTATGACTTTACTACAAAAAAGTTATTTATATTTTTGAGAATCCCCTCCTCATCTCTGAATGTATAGAGAGATAGATATACTGACACACACACACAAATACACACATGTACACACGTACACACAAATACACACAGAGAGAGGGAGGGGAGGGGGGAGAAGTTTTTGTAGAGAATGAGAAGGATACACACATACACACACACATGTTGTATCCAACCCATCTCATATTGCATGTAATTCATCTACTACAAATATTCAGACAAGGAATAAGCAAATCTGGGGGACTCTGAGGCTCCCAGGAACCTCTCAGCAGAACAAGAGCGGCACATTCCTCTTCCACTCAGTTCTCCTTGGATTACTGAACACTCTTTTCAGAGCTTTTTTAATCACCACCTGAAAAGCTGGTTTCCTTCCTCCATCCAAGATACTCAACAAAATGGAACTTGTCAACTGTGTTTATGGTAATAAATCTCCTTTCCAGCATTTCTCCTGACATTCTAATGCCTTCCTGAACATAATAGAAATGTCATTTTCCACCTGAATTCATCTTCTCCAAGCTACCTTATATTTCTGCAAATCCAAGTTTCAACAAGTTTGATTTCATTCCTTCTATAGTATTTTATTTGCTTTAACCAAGCTAAAAATCCCAACTGCAATCCCCCGCTCTCCTCTAATTGCTTGAGTGGGGATTATGTTTTATTGGCTGACTGTATAATGTAGATACATTTTGAAAGCTGAACTGTTCCTTTTTCTTGAGTGACAGAGAATTATATGCTCTTTCAGATATTGCCCAAGGATTTCTTATGATTTTTTTTCCTGCCTCAATTCAATAACTTCCTATGTGTCAATTATGCCCAGATCAGCATTCTCACCTAAATATAAAGCAGTCCCCCAAAACTCCTAAAACCTGAGCGGGGCTTTCACTTCCTGCAACCAACTCAGCTGTACTGTCAGCTGTTTCACAATCCTGTCTTGGGCTTCCAGAGGAGAATTCAAGTAGTAGCCTTCCAGAAGTCAAACATTCTTCCTTGGTAAGGAATTCCTTCCAGTAAAAGTAGTTGTATTTAATCTGAGTAGGGTCAGGTGTTGATTTAAGTGCAATCATCATTTCTAAACATTTTATGGAATATAGAGTCATTTAAAATGAAAGTTTATGGGGGAGTGGAGCTACTAAGATTTTACTTGGGAAAATCTTGGACTTCTTTTTGCCAGTGATAATGACAAGACAGAGGCACGCACTTGCTTATTTTGTTTAACATATTTGTGGCCTTTGTTCCTCTATGTATATCAGTCCATCCACTTCCCGGAAACGGTGGATTAGCGGCTTCTGACCCAGGAGGCAGGCTGCGGCCCTTCATCTCGAGGAACAGAATCCCCGGACGATTGCAGCGGACCACACCTTGACCGTGATCTCTTCTGTGCGAGGCTGGAACCACGCGATCCGACCCTGGCGAGTGGCGATGCCCCAGCCGGCTGGGGCAGCTGAGCACGAGCACGTCCGCGGCCAGGGCGCCGCCAGCCGGGCTCTCTCGAGTCCCGAGTCAGGAGCCAAGAACCACGCACGGTGTCTGTCCCGAGGGATGTAGACAGGACAGTCCTCGGCCATGGAAATCAGTTTCTGCTCAGAAAGACAGTGGTTTGCTAAAGAGGAAGAGCGGGGGTTCCCCTTGGGACCCTGCCAACTCTCCCGGAGTGTCAGCGGGCCCTCCTCCCAGCCGCGGGTTCGGGGACGTAGGCGTGGGGAGGGAGGGGAGCGGGTGACAGCCGAGCAGAGGAGCGGAGGGACCAGAGGGAAGCGGAGGGAAGAAGCGGGAGGGGAGGAGAGAAAACGAGAAGGAGGGAGAACTGGATCTGCTTCCTGGCCTGTGAGGTCTCAGGACCAAACCCAACTCGGGTCTGGAGAATGGAAACCACGGCCAGCTGCTGGGGGTCCGGCAGGACGCGGCGGTGGACAGCAAAGGCGAACCTTCGCGCGCGGGCTCTGAGCCTGAAGGAAGGACTCGGTCGGAAGAAGGGAAGAGGAGGAGAAGACGAAATCACGCCTCTTTGTTTCTGTTTTTATTTCTGTTTTTGCTTGTGTGTTTTCTCTACCGAGCGCAAAAGGGAATCAGCCGCTTCTCTGGTCTGGGGAGCATCGAACATTTGATGAAAACAAGAGCATTTTTTTCTTCTTTGAAATAAATTCAACAGCACTGCTTCTCTCTTCACCACCTCGGTTTTTCTTCTTCCCCAGTTTATTTTTCTGGTATACCATTCCCACAGCATCTCTGGTCTAATTACCAGGTGTCTTTGGGACTAATTGAACGAACTTGTCTCGGTTTCTACGTCCTGTGTATCAGAGTTTGTTTCGATTTTTGTTTTTGTTTTCATCTGTGTAAATGCCTCCAGAGCTTACTATTCCGCTAAGCTGGACTTCCACTCTCTATGTTCCAGTCCTTTCTAGTCCTGGGGTTTCATTATGAAGTGAGCTCTGTCCCTCCCTACCCGCTTCCTTGCAGGAACACATTTTCATTCTAAGCTCCTTGCATTCCAACCCCTCGCTGAGTTGCTGTTTTGCCCTCAGGCTCTCAGAGCACATCAAAGGAGTTTGCTTAGATTGCCCTTACCACCCAAGCGGTGCCTACTGGTGGGGCTGCTCCCTAGACTGGGAATCCTCACCATTTAACTCCTTAAAAAAAAAAAAAAAAAACTGTTTCAGTTCTTGACGATAACAGTAATAGAAATGCTTAGACAGGCTCTGAAAAGCTGTTCTCTGCATGCCCAACACAGTACTTCCTTTCTCCCTCTCTTACCATCCTTTTTCTCCACTCCTCTCCCTCTCTATCAGCACCTCAGTTGTTGGCATCTCAAAAATTAATTCAACATTGTGGACTTAGATATGAGAATAGAGCCGGTATCTGTCATTTTAGCTGCACTGTAAAGTAGCACAACCATTCATTCTACAAACACGCACTGAGTACTTACTAGATGCCAGACTCTGGGAACTGGTCCAGGGACTGAAAAGATAAATGACGTGTTTTTTTTCCATCACTTTCTCTCCCTCTCCTGCCGTCCTATCTCCTCTGTCATCTCCGTCAACGTTGAGAGTTACTGAGTTACTGAGCCCTTAATTTATGCCAGGCATATGGGTAGGAGCTCTACATGCATTTTTCTCTTTTAATTATTGTAAGGACCCTGATAATGGAACATTCTATTTTATAGGTGAGAAAACGGGCGATTAAAGAAGCTGAATAGCTTTCTCAAGCTCATTCATCTAGTATGTGTTGGTGCAGGGGTTTATAAACCAGACAGTCTGACTCCAGACTTGTGGCACATCACTAGTAAGTCACTGTTCCAGTGGAGGAGCCAGACTTGTAAACAGATAAATATAATTCAAAGAGGTAAGTGCTAGCACTGTGGAAATACAGAGACAGCATGACTAACACTGCCTAGGGGAATCAGGAAAGGCTTTTTAAAAGACAACTTGACATGTGATGTGGGTCTTGAAATATGAGTAGGAGTATCCCAGGAAAACAAAGGGATAGATGTAGTAGGTGCATTTCAGGCTGAGGGAAACATATATGTAATGACACAAGTTGAGAAAGACTGCCAGGGTATGTTTAGGAAACAGTGAGTTCAACCTGATTGAAGCATAGTATTCATGAGAGAGGGTTGTGAAATGAAACTAAGGTGGGCAAATATGAAACTGGGATGAGAATGTCAAGGACTTTAGAGAGCTTGCTAGGAAGATTAGCTTTCATTTGTAGGTAAAATGACTCCAGCAGAGATTTTAAAGAAAGGGAGTGACATAATCAAATTTCTGTGTATGTGTGTCTGTCTGTCTGTCTAAGATGATCACAGGGAAGTCTGGAGAAAGTAGCTTAGAGCCATCCAGGTGATGGGAGACTGGTTGGAAACTTGCTGTACAGGTGATGGGGACCTGGGCTAGAAGTATTGAGACTGGCAAGGAGAGATTTTGTTCACCAAAGAAAATTGGCATTAGGACTTTATCTGTTTCTAGAATAAAGGGCTTTAGGCACAAAGAATTTTATTCAAAATAAAAAAAGGCCTCTTGAGAGAGCACCAAATTAGCCCTCTTACTTTTATAGATACAGTTAAAGTCTATGAAGCTTTGGAAGATTAAACGACACAACCAACTAGTGGAAGAATGATAATGCCACTTTTTATTAAGAGAAGACTGTCCACACATTTAGCATCCTTTAATACAAGCAACCCTCCTAAACTATGAAGCTAAGTACAAAGCTACTCTTTTGTCCATTTAACAGATAAGGAAGCTGAGGTCAGTAACTTGATGAAGTCTGCACAAATAATTAGAGGCAGAACTGGGATTCAAAACTAGAGATATTTGATCCAGGATTTCTTACAGTTTTGTATGCTGCGTTCTGCCATTAGGCATCCTTACTCTTAATCTAGGGCTCTCAGGCATCATTGGCCACACATTTTCGACTATTTGATTGCCTTCTGTATGAATATGCACTGAAGTAGCATTTATTGTGGACTCACTATCCACCAAACATACGAGGCAAGATACTCTGATGATCCTTTTTAAAACTGGAGGTTTTATGGTAAAAGAAAGAGCAAATACAAATGACATCAGCATACAGCCAGAAACATAGCTAATCAAAACTATGAATGGAATACACATGAAGGATCAAGGGCTATTGAAAAAGTAGCTACTTTTATTCAGCACTTTCCTGTGCCAGGGGCTTCACATGTATTATTTTACTTAAGAAAACTGATGTAGACAGGTGAAATAACTTGCTCAGTGTCACATAAATACTAGATCAATGAGCCAGAACTCAAGCTCCAGTTTATCTGACACCAAACTCAGACCTGTAAACACTATTAGAGTGGTTAGTGAAGAATGAAGTCAGTTCCATGGACAGTATGGTATGCTAGTAGTTTAAGAACCAGGTCTCAAAAACAAAACCAAAAACAGTCTGGATTTGTACTGTTTGCCAATTTCCGATTCCCACAGTGTGCAAATAATTCCACAATGGCAACTTCAAGCTGCCAGCGTGACATCACTGAAGGCGGCATCTAGAAGCGATGGGCACAAGCAGCTCTGGAGAGCCTGCAGCCTACAACTGTACCACAGAGGAGGAGATGCTCGGGCAGTGTGTTAGAGGAGAAGTGAGAAAGATTTGGGGTAATTCTTGGAGAAAGAAGGAGTAATGCATGAAGGCTGGAATGGGGATTAGTTTAGTTACATCCAAAGAAGGTAGATAGATTGAGCTAATTGTAGTTGGATCAAGTAGAAAGTGTGATTGAGGATTGGCTGGGGACAGCTTCTTGCTTAAAAACACCATTCCTGAAGGGTGGCAATTTGCTTGAAAATAAAAGATCAAAATGTTGACTTATTTCATCCAAAACTTTCTACAGTCACTTGTCTTAATCACTGCTAAAATCACTGTGTACTTAAAAGACTGAAATTGGGGCTAGATGAATTAAAAAGATTGGCCAATATGAATTTCTGGCTATGTATCTACTTTTTCTCTTTCTTTATGTAAGGACAACAGCAGACTGATGAAGGTGATAAATTGATGGAAAATGAGCTTTAGCAAACATATGGACAATAAAGTTGAAAAGAGTTACTCAGTGCTCACTTTCAAAAGAATTCCTGAGGAAATACGTGCTTTTTTGGAAGACTCTCTGAATGTACCTTATATTGACCTGTATTCAGGGGAAATAAACATATTTGCAAATACTTTAGAATATTTATTTTGTCACTTTATTTCACATCCTTCTAAGCATAGAACAACACTAATGCTTCCTTCCTTCCCCACAGAATCAGAGAGTGCACAGGACAGTGAGGAGAATAAACATTAGCAAGTACCTGCAAATAATGCCTGTTTTCCCTTTGTGCCAATAGTCTAGCCCTTTAAAAGAAGCAAGGACGAAAATAAGATTAGATTTCCTATGTTGTTTTCCCCTCCATAATCAAAGCTCTTGTTGTACACAATCTGGACGGAAAGCATATTGGTCCTAAGAACCAATTAAAAAATAACATAAAGGAAATGAAATGGATGTCTACTGTTTTTGTCTGCTCCTTGGGGAATGGCACCCATCTCTGTGATTCTGAGGTACTGTCAAGCATGATGCCCACCTGCCCTCTGGCTGCAGGGGTGGACATATGACTCAGGCCTGGCCAGTCATGGTCCTGGATCTTTGTCCATCTCAAGAGATGGACAAAGCCAATCATACCTTTTCTAAGAGTGAGAGGCTATCTCTAGGATTTCAATCTCTGTGGATATAGGCTTAGGTCTGAAGGTATCTTTTTGGTCAAAGGTAGGTTTGAAGGTACCTTTTTGGTATGAAGGAAGTTGGGCTGCAGTAGAGAAACTGAGAAAACAGTCCAAGACAAGCAAAGGCATGTAGAGCTGGAATATGGAAAAAAGGACAAAGAGCCTTGACAACTTTGCTCAAATGCTTTGATTGTGATATGCCTAAAAACATACCTACTTTGGGGATTCCCAATCATTTAAACCAGTAAGTAAATCATTTAAACCCTCTTCTTTTCTTTTCTTTCTTTCTTTTTCTTTTTTTTTTTTTTTTTTGGTTAAACTCTTTGGACTGGGCTTTTGTCACTTTCAGCTGAAAGTATCCTGACCATTACAAAAACTTTAGTAAAAATTTCCTGACTTGATGACAAACTCCGGTCGGCTGACTGAGATTATGAAAATAATGTCTTTCTAGCTAAAAAAATAAAAACCCAGCAGAGTAACGGGGGTGGGGAAATACCAAGAACTAAATTCCCTTTTGGGCCTATATTCTAAGATATGCTTATTTAATTTTGTGTTTTCCTGACTTATGATTCATTTCTCTTTAAACGTCTCTTTCTTTCATTGGCACACAGGCCACAATACTTTCATTTCTCCTTTCATAAATTATCACGGCTTTATTATTTGACTCAAAATGCTGAGCTTTCACTGAATAGGCAAAAGACAAGGTACTAAGTTGAGAGGAAAAGAAAGGAGAAGGAAATGCTGATCATTTTAGAACTGGAAGGACAAATCAGCACTAGAAAAAAGGTCTTCACATCTTAAGTTTCATGGCAGGAATTTGAGTGGATGGTGAAAAATCACCTCAAGATAGAGTAAGTTGGGAGTTTTTCTTAGACTTTCTGAGAAGATCCCAGAAGATGAAGTGAGGATAGATGATGACTCAGTTGCTGGTGTGGAAGAAAGACCTGAGTAACCAAGGCTCACCTTCTCAGTCAGGCTAAATGAGTATGATTCCCCCTCTAGTCACACTTCTCAAGCTACCCTTTGACGTGTCTTTGCCTTTAAAGGTTGAATTCAGAGTTCATTTAATCCTGAACTCAAGATTTGTCTCAGCCCTGAAAAAAACCTGAGAAATAACCATGGACCTTGCCCTCTTTTGAAATGTCCTTGAGTCTAGGAAAAATAATCCAGAGTTATGCTCTTTGGGGATTCTCTTCTAACTTGATATGTTAACAACACATGGACAGTATGCTTCGCTCTATAACTTGGATGTCATTCTTTATAAAAAGACAAATCATTTTCCTTAAGAGATGTATCAATTAACTGGTTTTAACAGAATTTCAAAACTGGAAGCAATAGCCAAAAATAATTTAATCTACTTCCCTGCTGGCTCTAACACATCACAGATTCTGGTGATTTCAATGAAAGCATATACATGTTTATAAATCTTTTTGTGCACTGGATTTTATAGCTGTTTTTAAATGTATTGTGTTTTCTCATAAGTTTTTCACCTTGAGGTACAATTATTAAGTGAATTTCTTGCCCTTACAAAGAAAAGTAAACACATTAAACACCTCCATGTAATGTTAAAATGTTGGACATCAAATTAAATTAAATATTTGTCCTATAGCACTGTTAGCTGAATAGGTTATGAATCATCTATGTTTGTGGAGTACACTGCTTTGAATTATAATTTTGCCAAATCCACCAGAAAAGAACAAAGTATAAAGAACATTGAGGCTTAAAGTCCTGAATACTGAACCATCTCTGTAGACTTTGCAATATTGATACTGCATCCATAATCATGCCTTAGAGAAATATTATACAGAACACTATTCAGAATGTCTGTTCTGAAAAGAGTTTGGGCAAATATACTGTATTTAAAATTGTTTAATAATGTCTTATATGCATCCAAAATTTTTTATTATTCTGAGAATTTGACTAAAAATTTACAGTGTCTTGTGTATTTACTCTACCAGAAAGTGGTCCATTTTCATTTAAGCAAGAGTGGTACCCATACCTGTGTAAATTTTGATTAAGACTTCTGGATCCTGGGACCTCAATTACCTCATCTGTCATATGATACTGACCTGGTGGGTTTTCTAATTATGCTAAAATCTTTGAAGTGTCTAAAGGGGGAAGTGAAACTTCAGGCTATTTATCAAACTTCGGTCAAAGCAGCCCCACCTGTATCAGTTTATTAATTACCTTGCACTATAATTTATTATTCATCAAGTATTCATGAATTGATGAACTCATTGGTCAAGTAGTATTATGTGCCTACTAATGTGTCTGTCTATTCTAGGCATATAGCAGAGAGTAAAACAGACACACATTTCTGCCCTCATTGAGCTTTCAATCTATTATGCTATACGGGGATAGAATTGACAGAGAAAAAGATGAAACACAAAAGGGAGATAAGGAGTATTGGGGATGGGGGTTGAAAATTTAAATAGTTGTTCATGGAAAGCTTCAGTGAGAAGGTAATATTTGCGCAAGTACCTTGAAAGAGGTGATAGAGTAAGCTACACTAATAACTGGGTTAAAGAATTCTGAGGATTAGAAACAGCAAGTGCAAAGGCCCTGATGTGGGAATATGGTAGGTATATTTAGGAATAATGAGGAGACCAGTATGGTTTGAATGGGTCAAACAGGGGGAAATAGGAAATTTGACTTCAGAGTGAGCCTACATTAGAAGAAAAAGATTTGTATTTAAATAAAGATTGAAAACTCTTCATCTAAATTATTGTAAGGCCCTAAGAAACATTAAAATTATAAGATTCTGTCATATATTACATAATCAATGAGACTTCATTCAGTGTTATTCATCTTTTTTTTTGCTAATTAACATCACTCCTTAGGGATTATGCATTTACGTAAGAATTCCTTCTTAATACTTTCCTGTAAACTCTTGCAACTATCTTGCTTATTTTAAGGAAAACTAGTATAGATAACCTGGGCTTAGTTAATACTTCATTTTGGTTTTCCAGAAGTCCATTAAATCCATGGTGCTCTGTTTTAGGAAATCAAAAATACATTGTTTTCAACTTCTATAGTCATTACATGTCCACTTCAAATTCCTGAATGAAATTATCATAGATCAGAATGGCTAGCAGATATATGACAAAGCAGGTAGAGATAACTCTGGAGAACTTTTTGAGGGGTAATCAAGTTGAAACTTCTTTTGAGCTATCAAACATTTGAATAACTATGCTCTGAATCACTTTTACTTACCCAAAACTGAAAGAACCGTATATTTCAGTTAAAAGTTGAAAACATATAGAGAACTCTAAGGAGAAACTCTCAAGTTGTAGGAGGAACTTAGACTGTTATAATTTTTGAGTAAATTTTATGCACCTACCGAAAGCACTAATGAATTATAAGTGTTTAATACACTAAGAGTTTTGGGCATCTATTTTATAGTTATGGTGTATGTTTTACGGTCAAAGGGCTTAGCTAGATTTTTTGTCCATTCCTCATGTCTAAGACAGGAAGGAAAACGACTAAGTGGATTTCTACTTCGACTGAAATAGCTATGAATTTCTTTTTGTACCCAGACATTGAGCGAGCTACAGTCTGAAATAAGAACATAATGTTTACCATAGGCTTTGAAAGTTTTTGCTCTCCTGAGCTCCACTGATACAGCTTTATTAGCTGATGTTATTGAAGATGTGATTGCAAAATTTTATTCAAACCATGACTGATATTACTATTAATCAAAATTAAAAAATAAAGTTCAAGGGAATATTTCTTAGGAGGACAGATACCCATCTGTTCCCCAGGCCATATGTAGAGTCATTTTAGGAATCATTGACTTAAAAACCTTAGGGTCCAGAAATAAAACAGAGCTTTATCTTATACCTGTGTAATCCCTGTGCCTCTTTAAATAGTTATATCTTCTTAGACTTAATATAAATGCCACTTAGCCATCTATTTCAATTTTCTCATTAGTGCATTAGTCAAGGCCCTTGCCCATTCCCTTCCTGGTCACTCGAAACCTTTACTAGTCAGGTTTCTATTCTCCTGTGGCTCTGTTTTCTTCTCACTGACGGCAAATAGTTTTTTTTCACTCTCTTCTTCCTGTAGATTAGGTTTCCTCAGTTTATATTTCAAAGTTTTTCACTATGGTTACCAGGTCTTGACTCATTCTCTTTGCCTTCCCTAAACCTTAGTTCTGCCTAGTTGTGATATTGTATGTTACACTAAGAAATTTAATATTTGGTCTTGACTCCATCCCTGGCAAGAGCTCCTAAAACCCTTGGAATTTCCTAAGTGAGTAGAGTGGTAACATAACGGTACATTTTGCTGTGTTAATGAGGTGACTTTGGAAAGCCCCTAGGTCACCTAAGGATGGGGCCTGGTTGCCAGGAGATCCAATCTGACCCTGTAATTAGAGGGTGAAACTTTTAGTCCCACCTCTGGACCTCCTGGGAGAGGAGTGGGGCTGGAGATTGAGTTCAATCACCAATGACCTCGAATGTAATCAACAGTGCCTATGTAATGAAGCCTCCATGAAGACTTGAAAGGGCTGTGCTCCAAGAGCTTCCCGGTTGGTAAACACGTGGTTATTTGGGGAGAGTGACATGCTCAGAGAGCATGGATGCTCTGCTCTCCTTCCCACAGACCTTGCCCTAGGTATCTCTTCTATCTGATTGATGCTATAACCAGGCTGACACTGTGAGAATTGAGTTGAATTGTAGAACATCAACCTAGTGTCCAAGAATTGCTTTGGTGGTATGCAAAAAAAAAAACCCCACATGTTGGAACTGGTACCAGAATCATACTAGTCCAATCGTTGAAGGCTCAGTGGAAACAGCTTTCATCTCCTTATTTCATTCTCCCTGTTAAGTTTGTTTCAGGGTCTATGTTCTATACAAAACTTTCTCACTATTTATCATTCATACGTAAATACTTACAGAGTACCCAATGTATTTGCAAAGCATTGGCTAGAAATGTGTAATCATTGATGGAGAGGTGGGGTTGGGGAGAAAGTGAGTCAGATTTGTTGCATGCTCTTGAATTGCATACATGTTTTGTTCAAAAACTAGGAAGGCACACAAAACACTATGATAAATGTGGTAAGGAACAAATGTCACCAGCCTCCAAAGCTATCTTTGGGAAATTTCATCTCCAGTGGGAAATTGTTTACATTGATCAGAAGAAAAAAATCACCTCAACTCTTCAAATGCTCACATGCCCCACCTAGCTATGTTGCTACATACTGATGGAGTAGTACAGATGGGGCAAAGATTCCTGGCCTGAGCCTCTGGGATCCTGAGATCTGACCTCAACGGATTCTAAGCAGGAAATCTGCCTACTGTGCTGTCACTGCTTTGAGCATACTGTCCTGACTGATGATGAATTCTTTTATACTGGAGATGCAAAATGCTTCTCATGTTTCAGGTAACAAGAAATACGTATTCCTCTGGCTGAACATTATTCATTTTATTCCTTGCAATAAGCAGTCCCCATTATGATGCTCTAAGGCATGATTAAACTGGTAAATATCATTGGAATACTACGTTTTCTTGGTTGTAACAAAAGCAATTGTGGTCCAGATGCAGCTGGAAAAGCTCTTCCTGTTAAGAACTAGGTAAGGTGGATCCAACCCCCCATTCCCTAGATCTTGAAGGACAAATTCTCTCTACTACATTATTTTGTGGAGCTTACGTCTCAAGTTTATTTCCAATTCTGAGCTCTTACTTATGCTAAATTACTAGAAATGGTCTTGTCATCTCATATGCACTGTATCTGTCTCATGCAGATAGGGTGCACTGCCTTATTAATTTCCTCAAGGACAATGTATTTGAGAGTAGGAGGCTTTATTAAGGTTTTAGGAATTTATGTTTCAATCAAGCCCCCCTCAACCAAAAAGAAAGTCATAAATTTATTTTTGCACATATCTGATAAGTGAAGTGGATCTTGATGAGCAAGTAGATAGAAATGAAGCTCTAATATCAAAGTGCCTTTGGTAGAATGGTGGCATTACTATTACTATTACTATGAATCACGAATCACTGTGTGAACTTGGAAAAGTTACTTCATATCTCTGGGCTTCAGTTTCTTCATGAGTAAAATGAAGATAATATTAACCTCTCCCTCGCAGGATTTTTTTGGAGGGGGGATTATTCCACTAATTCATATAAATTGCTTAGAATAACCTAACAAATAGTAAGTGTTCAATAACTGTCATTAACTAATTATTTATAATGTATTTAAAGGTCTTCCACCATTTCAATTTATAATTGTATGGCTTAGTCTTTGTCCCTTCTTCTTTTCTCAGCATCCCTGTCTTCACTCCCCTGCCAAATTCTTATTTTTATTATTTTGTAATTCCTCATTTTATTTTTATTATGTTAGTTAATATAGAGTAGTTTCACCATCACTTTGTGACCTTAGCTATATAAGACTAATAGCTTTTGGAGTTACTGCTCCAAGCGGCTTGTTAAGGCATTTTCCTACACTAGGACAAATTCCTCTCTAAAAGGAATTCTGGACCAACTGACTGTACTACATACAATCATACTTGTCATAAATGTGGGTAAGTATAATATACTTAATTTATAGAATGTATTTTGATCTGACTTAGCTGCACACCTTTGAAGGTGGTACTCTGATGTGTCATCATACTTATCATACTTTGATTATAAGAGACTGACTTTTGCTCAAGGTCACTCGCTTGTGCAGAACAGGGGTTTTAACTAGACTCTGATTGCTCCCCAAAGCCCACACTCCTTCTACTGTATCTAGCCAGTTATTTGTGTGATCTCATTTAATCATCACAACAATCTCAAAAGGCTAGCACTATTGTTATCACTTTTTACAAGTAAGGAAACTGAGGCTTAGAGGGGTTGAGTTCACCAAGATCATGCCCCTGGGAATGTCAAAGCCCAAATCAGACAGTCTGCCTTTGCAGATCAACTTTTAAACAATTATGCTGTATTAACTCCCACCCCAAGATAAAGGCGGTCAGATAGACAGAGGGTGGGCTGGGAGGGATCCAGGTTAAATATATAGTTAGGATGATTTGTTCGAGTAAGAGCTACTTAGAGCTGCTGCTAAAGGGGAAACAATTCCCTAAAGGAATTCTACAGGATCCCATAGGAATGCTAGCAATTCAGCCATACTTAGCTCATGGAATACTGAATTAAAAGGCATTTGCCTCATAGCATTAGCCTTCTTGTAGGTTCATAAGATGCAAATGAAATGCTAATGTTAAAACCAAAAGGGAGAAACTACTTATTCTGAGAGGAAAAATATAAGAGCTCTACTCTAGAGTACTGTGAATGTAATGTAAAGAGAACCGGGAGGACAAGACTGGCACGCTTTCGATAAAAATCACAGCGGAAGATGGAGCTTAATAGTTTCGAGCAGGAAAAGAGGAAGAATTCAAAGGCGTGTGTGGGCGCGCGCGCGCGCTCCCGCTTGTTTTATTATTTCTCCTGCCACCAACTTCCCTCATCCCCATCTAGCTGGTGACTCAAGTCTTCTGATGAAAGCGAGGTATGTGACGATTACTAGTTGGCATTCTCTGCTGGAGCCTAGTCTCACACAGGGGTGTCCCTGTGATGCACGGAAGGCTATTTAATGCCCCGGCGAAGTGGTTCTGGGACCAAGATTTTATTATGCTTCGTGGATGAGACTTGTGATCCCACATCCCTGATTTAGAGCCACTTAGGGCTCCGACAGCTCCACCCCGGTGTTCTAGAGGGAAATATTCCTTCATGCTCTCTGCCAGATCTGAAAGCGACACAGTTTCCCGACGTTCCGCCTGGGAGGTAGTTCAATCTTTAGAAATTGCCAGAGAAGCCTGTCCATCTGCTGGGATGCCTGGCTTTCTGGAACGGACAAGGAGAAGCTTGGCTTTTAATCGGAGTAATTTGAGGATTTCTGTTTGTAACTTAAAATCGCCTCTTAATTCAAAATAAAAGAGACACTCGCTCTGGCTTTTGTAGACATTGGGAAAATCCGTGTAACGAAGTATGATCTAGAAATTCCTGATTTAATTTCCCCCGGGAAAGAGTGAATATTTTCTGTTTGCTAGTGGGCAGTCGACTCAAGTAATCTGCCTGCAAAACAAGGTGCGTGCGAGAAGGGCACGTGCCGGGAGTAGGGGGAAGGAATCAGCCTAGTGAGTTACCCCCTCCCGCAACACCCCCCGCCCCCGCCAACCAGTAGCTGTTCCTGTTAACTCCCAGGAGGCAAGTTCCCACCTTTGCCACCTCCTCCAGCCCCTTCCTCCCTCCTTCGCTCTCGCCCTTGGACCCGAAGTGCGAGTCCCCGGCGAGGTTCCGACCCCCACCTCCCTGCCCCACTACTCTCTTTATAGGAGAAGGAGGCTGCGATATCACGGCCGAAAAGTCCCTGAGGAGTGAGCCAGTGGATAGGCGTCTGGGGGCAAGAAAAGGGCAATTTGAACCGTGGCGAAGCTGCGTGGGCAGCGTGAAGTGAGAATCCGTAGGACGAGGGCAAAGATAACGCCACAGGGAAGTGGCAGTCCTGGGGGCCCACCCAGGAGCGCGCAGCTCTTGGGCGGGCTCCCTATTGGCGGGCGTGGCCCCGGGGCGGAGCCACTAGAAAGCCCCGCCCACTTGGTCTCCGGGACTCGGCGAGCTTGACAACCCAGTGGAGTTCCTGAGGCGGACTTGGTCTCGGACTCGGTCCTGCAGCGCCTCTAGGCTGCAGATCCAGCTCCTGCCACCTGTGCTTGGCTCCACGTCCCGAGAAGCTGGGAGGAGAGAGGAGAGAGGGAGGAGGCGAAGGGAGGAGGAAAGCGGCAGCTTACACACGCCTTCCAGTCCCTCCACTCAGAGCAGCCCAGAGACCGCTGCGGGCGCCGCTGCTATCGCTGCCACCGCCGCTACCACCTGAGGAGACCGCCTGGACCTGTCGCCCCACTGTTGCCCCTCCCGGCAATTCTTTCCTAGCACCAGGCTTTTTATGCGCACTGCCACTACCATTATTATTATTATTCCAAGAGAAGGAAAATAACAGACCAGCTAAAAAGAACCACGTATACCTTTCCGAATTACTCAAGTGTCTCCCGGGAAGAGAGGGTCGCCGGTCCCGGGAGGAGCAGCCGAAGGGGCCAAGGGCGGGTGTTGAAGGGGAGACAGGAGGAGTTGGGGCACTGCGTGGTGGAAAGTTGCGGGCGGCGGAGACCCGAAGGTGCAGCGCCACAGCCCAGGGGGCGGTGTGTCTGGGACAAGCCGCTGCCCGCTGCGTCCGGACCCGCGAGCGCGCGGGCAGCGCGGGGCCGGGGAGGACGCCCCCTCCTGCGGCGCGGACTCTGTCGGTGGTCCCCGAGGAGGAGGAGGAATATGGCATCGAAGGCGGCCTCCTCCTGCCGTCTGGTCTTCTGCCTCTTGATCTCCGCTGCTGTCCTTCGGCCAGGTAAGAGCAAGGGGCCTCAGAGCAGCCCCAGGCCGACCTGGGCCGGGGGGCAGTTTCCTAGGTCCCCGGCCCGGGGCCTCGCACCCCCGGGGAGGCGCGCCGGGGCGCGTGGGGGAGGTAAGGGGACGGCGGTGCGGACACAGAGCTGGCCCTGGGTACCCTCACCTGTGTCGCATATTTGGACTCGACCGGTTGGCTCAAGTTGGGGCAGCGACTGGGGGGACTGGATAAATCTCCAGGAAGTTTGGGTGCGGCCGGGGTCGGGGCTCCGCGGGGCCCACGGGCAAGATTCATCTGGCTCTCTCCCCTTCCCCCCCTGCGGCTCCAGCCTGGGCGGCGAGCTCTCGCCCTCTGACAACCCCTCCAGTCTCTGGATATCAAAGTCCACGTCACTGCGCTCTGGGCAGTTTTCCTTTCGCTTAGCTCTTGGAGGCAATAGCTCGCACTTTTTCGTGATAAATCCCCTGGTAACTTCCCGTGGTGAGAGGCGAGGCGGGGATGGGAGGGGGAGGGGTAGAGGAGGAAGGGAGGACTTCAATCACTCGCTTTTAAAAACCTCCTAAAGCTCCGACCGTGGTTTGGACGCCGTCTCCCCCATTGTCTGGGTGCGGGGTGAGAGTAGGGGTGATGGCGGGCAAAGAACGCAGCCTGGTCTGGAACTCGCAGCCAGGTTTGTGAGCCCTTCGTGAGGGGGTTGTGGATTGTTCAGGACCTGTGACCTAACCTCAGTTCTCAGTTCTGTATTGAGCCTCATAAGAAAACAAACAAAAAAAAAAGGCAAAAGCCCCAACAATTAATATATCTCGCCCGGGAATCTCTTGCCTTGCCCTTAGGGACGTCCCCTGGCACTGTCATCCTGAGACCCGCCGGGTGGCTGATGTGAGTTGACCCTCACAGGGCATTCTGCGTGCTCGCCGTCGCTTGACAGAGCAGCAGGTTAATTTTTCGCTAGACTTGAAGATTTGGGGGAAATTTTTTTTTCTCCCTTTGAAGTTTTGATCTCTAGCCCCTCGTAGACAATTGCAAATAAAACTCCTACTTCTTGTTATTTCGGCTTCTGTTTGTACTCTTGCCCCTTTCTTTAGTTTTTATCAAAGAAAAACTCACTTCCTTTTCGCGTCTTTAATTTCTGCACATCCCTTCAGTTGTTGGCATGCTGAGGTCAAAGAAGAGGTTTGAAAGCCTCTGGAGCTCTCCCAGAAAGAGGGGGGGGGGAGAGTGGGGCTCGGGGTTAGAGCCTGCAGATCCCTAGTGTTTGTGAACTGCCGCCGCGGTGTGTGTTAGTGGTGGTGTACGCGCGAGGTGCATGCCCCCTCCCGTTCTGATCTCATGTTTAAAGTTCCATTTCGAGTCGAGGTAATGAGCTCACCTGCTGTTTTGAGGCCAGAGCAAGAGGCGTCTGTGACAGATCAACGGCTCCGGGGCTGGGACTGTGAATCGAGAGTCGAACCGGATTTAAAGCAGGTGGGGGGGGGTGAGAACCCCCGGGGAGGTGGGAAGGAGAGACCCTCTTGGCTTTGGCACTGCACGTATTTCACTTTTTCCTGATCCCAGTGTCTGGTGTGGGAAGGAGGGGCACTCACTCTGGAGCCGAGGGGAGAGAGGAGGGAGGATGAGGGTTCCGTAGTTTGTTCAGTGCGAAGGTCCACATGCCCACAGTCCCACAGTTGGTTTTCGGTTTAACCCTCTCGCCACTTGGAGAGCGTAGTCTCACTTACACCACCACGCTCGGACCACAGGCGCACGCCCAGTTTCCTTTTCCGTGCCGGAATTTATTTTCAGTTGGGCCACCTCAGAGGACAGGTTTTTCCGCACATGTAACTGCTAAAAAGGGAGAGGTTCCTCTTTCAGATCTTCGCGGCGATTCTTTTGACGCAGCAAGCTCGCGCGTTTCTAGCCGGCACCCAGCTGCGCGCTTTCAGCCAGCGGGGCGGGCTCTCTCGCCGTCGCCCACCCGCTGCTGATCTGCGGGTCAGGAGACTCAGACCCTCAGATCAGCGGTTTCCTTGAAATTACCCGGCTGGCAAATGCGCCAGATTTTCGGTGCGGCGTCAGTGTGTTTTAAAAGAAAGAATTATGGCACTAAAAGCGCCACGTCCAGACTCAGGATTCAAGTCCTGGACGGCAAGTGCCTCTCCTTCAGAGGCTTCTGCACCGCTGAGCCCGGGCGTGGGGGGATGCAGCACCAATAGCTGGCTTAGGCAAAGGGACTAACTGGCCCGCCTGCAGCCCTTCATTTCCGGAGCGGTTTTGGTAGTGTGTCCAGACCTAGAGAACAAAAACTAGAGTTTGTGGAACTGCCTCTGCAAGTCTGTTGGTCTGTAGTCGCTACGTAGCCATGGATATATTTTAGGCATGGCATGTTACCTGTTTTGAAGGCAGGAGGAGAATTATCTATGAACCACGGAAACTGAATTCGGAGATGAAGGCAACGAAGTATGTGCTCAGCATCCGAGGGAGCAAGAATTTTATTATTCTCGTAGAAAGAGCGTCAGCCTGTGGTAACATTTTGTATTGCTTTAAAAAAAAGGCTTTCCTTGATTATTTACAAGGAGATGGGGGCCCTGAACTGTTTCTTCTCTTGGGTCATCTGTGTGCACCCCCTCTGGAATGTTTCTTAATTGCTCACCGATAAAAAGTTCATTCCAAGACGTAAACACACTTAAAGCTTTTTTTTCAGTGGGATATCATGTTTGGAATGTATCCGTTTATCTCAATAGGCCTTGGGAAGAGCATCAATTCAAATAATGTCCTTTCAGACTAACTGATGTGGGACTATTAAAATTTATAATTTCAAAACTGCAAACTGCTTAGTAGGGAGTAAAACTGCTTTTTCTTTGATGATTTATTTAATCCAATAGCAATTTATGATTTAATGGGGCACTATTTTCAGTAGACTGCTTTCCTAGGTTTGTTTTGGGACCACTTACCTTCAGGCACTTGAGCAAGTCATTTCACCATTTTGGGTTTCGGTATTCTCATGTGTAAGGAAAAGGGTGGACCAAGGCTCTGCTCTCTGAGAGCTCTGCCAGCTCAACCATTTGTTTCTAATGACCTGGGGTAAAAAACCCATTTAGGCAAGGCAGAGTCATTTTCCAACTGTATTTTTCTAATGCTTTCAGACAGCCTGGACAGACACGATTCATATAAGTTGTATTACTAGAAAAATGTCAGTGGCTCCCAATTGCTAGTTTTCCGTCTTTTTTCCTACTTTTATAAACTCGTATCTTGTGATTACTCCTCCAAGCCTGAATAAGGCTATTAAAAAAATGTATACTGGAGAGAATTAGTCTCCCATTCTCCTGGGAAAAGAGACCCCAACAGTCAGAAAGGGCTTTAGGTCGGAAAAAAAAAAAACAACCATTTATGCAACCCATCCCTTCTGGATGACTGGCTCTGTTTAAACTTCATATATAGTTCCTAGAATAAAATGTAAGTGATGGTTGATGCTAATATGTTTATGTGGCAAAGCCTTATATGTACACCCTAAAAAGGCTCCTAAACAAAGAAGTTGATTTGCTCCATGGTTGTAAGTACAGTGCAGAAGGAAATAGAAAATAATAACGCTTTCCCATTGTTTTCAAATCTATAGAAATCCAAAATATTTTCACGACTAGATTCCAAACTTTTTCTGACTTTTTAGAAAATTCAAACTAGCATATCTTTTTAAATAGAAATTTAGAAGAAAATGCTTGTCTACTGTGGACTTATTAAAAAGAAGAAAATCAGTAAAAACCTACTTTAAGACTCCTAAGTGTCAACAAAAAATTCTTTATAATGGAGTCAGTACTCATGTGTTCAGTTTTTAGCTGTGCTGCATAAGAATGTTGTAAACTTCGGGGAAGTTATTTTTCTACTCCTTTTTATTTCCCATCTGTAAAATTATCTCCCTATGTAGTACATTGTTCTGATTTTGGTGAGATTAGTGACTCCCTTGCTCAATATTTTGAATTTTTCAAGTAAAACATGCTATATTAAGACTTTTATTATATTCTTAATAGAATAACACTCTTTAATTTATTCCACTTAATTATCACTTTGACCATTTTATTAAAAGCAGGCAAAAATGTTTCTTTTCTTTTTTTCTCCCTCAAGTTTTCATGACACTAAATATAGGCCTTTGTAAAACTGAGCACTAAGTTGTCAGCATTACTGAGTGTAAGATGGCAGCTTTTTGTCATATAGTATTTTAAATGCTTTATAATCACCTTGTTTTATATTCCCAAACACACCTCTTTTTGTTCTGGCCATCTATTTCACATAAAACATCATCAAAGAGTTCTAGCTCTCTGATACATGCAACATGTTATCCCAAATACGCAGGAGAGCAACATAGGTACAGCTCTGATAAAAGAGTATCTCTGTGCCTGTGTGTATACATGGAAACTTAAATTTAGTTCTTCTTAGAGTGTTAATTTTATTCTTCACTGTTAGGTTTTCACAAAGGCCCATTTTATTTCTCACACATGAGTGTATGTGGCATATTAAGACTTGAGCTAACTCACTGGAATACTAAAGAAAATTTTCTTGGGAGTGCTGTGTGATGAATTAATATTTATTTGATTATTACTTTTGGATATCAGCTCCTTTTTATTTTCAATAAAATGTCCAGAAAAATGTCCATTTATATTTCTCATTACTTTTTTTTATTAGGGCAGAAGTTTCCTTTCCCTGTGGAGAACAAAGCCAAGACTGAAATATATCTTCTATATTCAAGAAGAGGATATTATAGGCTCTTTGATAAGGTTAAATCCTACAGTTATTACAAGTATCCCTATAGTGTACAAAATGTTATCATATATTTGGAGTTACTGATATTTTCATCCAGCTAATTTCTCTGTTTAAATAACAAAATTTATGTTCTTTCCCCCGAACCTTATTAGACAGAATACCATATATATTTCAGCTAGGACTAGTTCCAATTGTGCTATGGTATTCAGTAATTGTTTTATGGTAACCTATTATCATAGCCCATTATTGTAGTGTATGTTCCAAGACTGAAATTAGCTTTAACTGCTTCCTCTCTTATTTATCCAGTCAGTTCTCAATTATCCATTCCATTCAAGGGGCAATCAGAGTTGTGCAAAATCCAGAATAGTTTCTAATCAAAGGATTACATAATTCAACTTTGAGTTGAGGTACTTCAATGAACATGACTGTGTCTGATCTTCTAAGAATTCATAGCATTGCAATAAAATGAAACAAAATTGTGGGAGAATAGACTAATCAGAAATTACTCAGCTGTCCAGTTTCCCTGGCTTGCTTCCTTGCCTTTTTCCCCTAAAGCTCTGTTCTCTATCACTCCATGATCCATACATCCTGGTATATCCAAGACACTCCTGGTTTATGCCTGGTTTATTCGATTATTAATGGTACCCTTTTTACTCTCAAAAGTGCAGTTTGGATGGCAAATTAGATGCTGACAATAATTATTAATGACTTGACTGTCTATGTATCTGTCTTAGAATACTTAACTATAAGACATTCCTCATCCTGACAAACTGAATATTTCTAACCTTTTTTATTTAAGTATCAGCTATAGTGAAGTATCAATAAGGGGTTATATGCCTCTTTAATGTCAAGTATAAGAGAGATATACGGTTATGGCTGGAACCCCAAAATATTGTAGTAGGTGTGGAACATTAAGGATTCCATGGATTGGAGTGGAAACCGAATCAACCTGAGATGCCAAGAGAATAATGATGTTTGAAATTCACCTGGGAGCTGTACTTAGCCATGCAGTTATCTAGGGAAGGCCTGTTTCAATTTGATCCTGAAATCCTTTCTTAGCCAACTGCACAATTCCCATTCTGTTCTTCTGTGAGGTTTCTCAGTAGCTCCACTATCAATTTAGATCTAAAAATAAATTACCAAGGATGTCTATAAAATTGAAGGAGGGTCTCAAGTTTTTTTGTACATGTGAACTACAGTTGTATCAGTTAGATATGGTGACCTGACTTGGGACAGCCAACAATATAGCCAGAACAGTTGGTGCCAAGACTGACTATTCCTAATTGATCACCCACATGTTATTTGGTTCAAATATCTCTGAATGTCCCAGATATTCAGAAAACTCCAAAAGCAGATGGAGGTAGGAAAGGTGAGAGGGTACTCTCTAAGCACATGGGTAAAGGATGCCATAGATTTGTCCTTAATAAGACGGATTGAAGGGAGCGGGCATTGGACACTGTGGCTAAAACTCTTGTCAGCATATTCCCAAGTACTTTCCCTAATAGTTGGGAGGTTTCTGGCTATAAAATTTGCCTAGCTCCAAATCAAGCAAAAAACAGAAAAATAAGTCTTGCTACTCTTATTAAAATTTTGAACCACAGTGTATCAGTTAACTATGCCACATAATAAAGTACTCCAAAATATAGCGGTTTAAAACAGCAACTATTTTATGTAGTTCATTATTTTGCAGTTTGGCAATTTAAGCTGGACAGTTGGGTGCTTTTCTGATTTTAGGTCCATGCCATTCTACTGTAGTGTGTCTGTTGTTCAGGAAAAATTAATTCTTCTCCATGGTCTTTCATTTTCTAATAGGCTTCCCTAGGCTAGTTCTCTTGATGGAAGTCTACCTCTCATGATAGTAGTGAGGGGTGTGGCAACAGCAGGGATCCTTACTGCAGATCCTCAGCCCCATATTCACAGTCTACACCCTCTTCTTCCAGATTATTGGGCAAGAAATATTATAGAGGCTCATATATTATAGAGCAGTGTCCAATAAGAGTACTGTTTCCTACTGCTCAAACTTTTATCTTCCCCAGGAATAAAATTATGGAAAGTGTATATGTGTGTGTGTGTGTGGAGGGAGAGAGAGAGAGAGAGAGAGAGAGAGAGAAATTGAAGGGTTAAAGGCATGCAATTCATGATCAGAAGCTAAAATGTGGTAGAAGAGGGGTTATTGGAAAAATGAGAAGGTGCCTTAGATGTCTATCTTGTTCAGTTCTCTTATTTGACAGCTGAGATAGGTGAAGATACAGGTAAAGAGATTACCTAAAATTCAGTAGAAGATTAACCACCATTTTTAGAGACAACAGTGTTCTTAGTTTGATGTATGTTTAGACCCATAGGTTCAAGGTTTTGGAGCTATGAAGAACCTTAAAATTACTTAGCTACTTGCCTAAGGTCATATTGTTAACCAATCCAAAATTAAAACTCTTGTCAATTAACCATTCAACATATAATAATAGCATTCAATAAATATTTATTGTGCTCAATATGTGCAAAGCATTGGGCTTGGTGCTGGGGATACTGCCATGAACTAGTTACTAAATAGCCAAGGTCCACTGTCACTCCAAGAAATTATGTTCTCTCTGGGAAACAGACATCAGTCAACTAATTACATAATTATTTGCTAGAACTTTTGCTAAGTATGGCAAGGACACATAAAGAGCATTTTACATCAGTGTGGCCAAATTTGGTCTGGAGTTTAGGAAAAAATCAGAAAGGTTCTTTCAGGAAGTGATATCTGAAGTACGAGATGAGAAATAATCAAATAAAAGATATGGGCTGAGAGAATGGGATGAGTGAAGACACTAAGGAGGAGGAACATGGCTCTAACTCCTGGAGGTGACCAGGAATTCCTTGAAGTTGTTCAAATACTTTTTTTGTAATTTCCCTAATTTACTTACCAGTTATGGAGTTCAGAAGGGGATCTCTTTGATTTTATTCAAATGCTTATATACTAGCACATATTTGCATATAAACTTCCCACCCTTTAAACATATCTAGTGAGAAAATACTGTATCTTTCCTTTTTCACTTTGCAGCACATGTTGGAGATTAAGAGAATATCTAATATCAGCACACATAGCTTTACCTCATTTTTTAACATGGTGTATTGGAGTTTATTGTACACACCATAATTAACCATTTCCCCAGCTCTTGGAAATGTAGATCGTTTCTAATCTATTTGTTACAAACAATACGGCAGTGGACATCTTAATACTTGTTCTTGTCCATATGAGCAATTATGTTGGCAGGAAAATGTCTTAGAAGTGAAATTGCTGAGTCAAAGAATATGTGTATTTTTTGCTTAGAAAGAAATTCTAAAACTACGGTTCAAAGAGTATATACTATATTGTATATTTGAAAGTTGCTGAGGAAGTAGATCTTAAAAGTTCTCATCACAAGAAATGATTGTAACTATGTGTGGTGATGAATGTTAACTAAACTTATTGTGGTAATCATTTTTGCAATATATACATCTATCAAATCATTATACTGTACACCTAAAACAAATATATGTCAAATATATCTCTATTTAACAAAGAGTATCTTTAGTCCCAGATAAAGTATATGGGGATGCGCCTTCCCCATACTTCCTCCATAACTCTGTACTATTACTATAACTTCTTAAAAACCAGGATAATATGTTGGTTCTTATTTATTTAAAGTTTATGGAAAAAATGAAAATTATAGGAGTAAGGCACACACACTCATATGTAAGGCAAAAGCTATAGACAGATTTGTGCCTAAATTTTTATACATGAGATGGAGCCACAAATGCAGGAAAGAAGTGCATTTATTATGAATTATTATCATTGCTCTTTCCACATAAGATGGGTAACTTTTAGAACATAAACCATGTAATTGTAAGCCATATTTTCTTCCATTTTAGAAGATTCATACTCTGTGAGATGAGATTAACTGAAGCAGTGGATTAAGAGGCAACAAGATGTGAGCCTTAAGAGTAGTTGATAATGTTTTTCATTACACAGATGGTTTCCAAATATTCGTGTTTGTTCATTGTAGATGCAATATACGTCTAACTAATGCCATTTTGTAAACCCAGTTTAATAGGTTTTACTAAACAGATTTCAGTTATTTTTAAGTAAATCATATTTTGAACATTTCTTCCAACAAGTTTGTTTTAACAGGCTTGTCAGAATTGTTTATGAGCTGATAAAAATACCATCTTCTGTAAATTTATTTTAAAAATCAGTACTATTAAATGTTTCACCCTGTAATTTTTGGACCTATTGTGAAAAGGAGTAAAATATATTTTTATAGTTACTTTTATTTAAAAAAAACATAAAATGTGTACATGAAGAGTTTTCAACAAGCATATGCTGAAGATATATTTTTAAAACAAGGCAACAAACACTCATAATGGACTTAATATTAGTATGTACATACTGTAATTTTATGAAACTAAAGCAGTTTCTGCTTAGCATTTAGTTTTAAATGTCCAAACTTGTGGCATTTATACTTCATTCTGCAAGCATTTTCTCTATGTGGTGATAGGTATGACACTTCCCAAGAAAAGTGTTTATGTTGGTCATAAGGCATAAGTTTTATATTTTTGCAGAGATGAGCATGGCTCTAAATATGAATAATGCTTTTGATATCAGATCTAAGAGTAAAATGCAATACATATTTGGATTTACCCTGTTGGATTAATCCCCTACTCAACCCAACCCCAGTATATGGTAATTTAGTTCTCAAATAGAAATTTTCCTTTAGAAATGACTTATTAGCATATGATAAAATTGCTTTTCTTATCATACTAGAATGGCAAATAAGTATCTGTTTATTAAAACAAAACCTGCATCTGTTCAGCTTTTTTTCTCTTTGCTGATAAGAAGTATGTCTTCTTTCTAAAATAAATGATAAAGCATTAAAAAGAATAGAGTTTCCAGGTATAGTTTAGAGGTTATCATTTTTTAGAATTGATCCTAAATGTTCAGCTAGAAAGGATTTGAACTGCCTGAGTAGTGACTTTTTTGTGTACAGTGTGGCTATACCTCAGTGGTATTAAAAAATAATTGCTTAATTTTTATAGACTGTCAAGGCTTACAGATTTCACAGACTGTCAATACATAGCATATATTCCATTGCACAAGCGCTCAAGAGCTTGGGCTCTGGATCAGAGCATTAGTTTGATTACTGTCTCTTGTCCTTTTTTCTCTTCTGTAAAATGAGGATTACAGTACTATCATGTTCATTTGATATGAATATTCAAAAAGATAATGAGTGTATGGCGCATGTCTCAGTGCCTGGCACACAATGGACTCTCAACCAATAATAATCATTATGAATCACATTTTTAAGTAATCACAATATTATAATAAATGCCAGTTTATTCATATCATAAAAATATGTGAAATACCGCATTTTACTGGTTGGAAGATATATTTAGTTCCAATAAACTACATTTTTGAGTTTCCATAACAAAATTGGAATTCATATTCTTATTAGGATGTATCATAGTCCCAGTATCTGTCAAATAACTTTTTAGTTTTACCAACTCAAGGAAAACAAAAGAAAAACGCAAATTGAAAATTGCAGCCTTAAAATGTAATTTCCTGCAAACAAAAACCGTGAAAGAGAAAGAACACATTCTAAAATTATAGACATATGTAATTTACAATATTATTCTTAGAAATTGATATTGCATATGTGCTTCTATAATTTGAAAGGTACTAGAGCTTAGAAAGAGAAAAAATTTACAATTATTATAATAGAATTGTTTTGAAGATAAAATTATGATTTTAAATACAAGGCATATTTTCTCAGCCATAATTCAATAGAGGGAGCTCCACTACTTTTTTTTTTGTGAGCACTGGAGGGTGCTTCTATTAATTATGATTTTCTGGTGACCTCTAATTTAATAGTGAAATTATTAAAAATCTGTAATTTTAATATTAATGTTTTTTTGAAATTGAGTAATATCTTCCTCTTGTTAATGGAATTCAAAAAATGCTTCTACAAATAATTGTTTTAAAACCCTAGTTCTTAGTTCCCTATACCCTTTGGATAATAAATCACTAGAAGAAATTAAAGTGGGTATACTCTTGAGAAGCATACTTTAATATAGCAAAGCATCAAAGGAGAACAAAGTTTATTTCCAATAAAATAATGAATATTTTGATAATACTTTTGTGGTTTCTATTAAGTGAAAACAGTTATATATTAGAATAGGAGAAGAAAAATAGTATTTTTCTCATTCTGCCTAGATTTTTAATCAAGTGATTGTAGATTTCTATGTGGAAATGGCCTATACTCATATCTTTCCCTCTTTTTTATTTTCCCCAATATCCCCTTGATTTAGATAACTCCAATTATATTTTCAATCTAAGTTGATATCCATCACCTGTGTGACCCTGACAAATCATTTACCCTTTATGAGGTTCACTTTTGTCAAGGAAGTATTGTCTCATATGATTTCTAAGATCTTTGCAGCTTAAAAATTCTAAGGTTCAAAATTATACATTGATTTAGAAAATTTTATATAGGTTTGAATCAATGGTAAGCAATAATTTTTACTGGAGGTCCAATTAAGGAAAAAAAGGTTTTAAATGACGATCCCCATTTACTCTTTATCCAAAATGGAAATTATTTTTTTGAGTTCTGCAGAAAATTGCATAATCTCACAGATAGACCTCCTAATTTATTTCGAAAATGCCATCAGTTAAAGAAACGGCCCAGTTCTCTGGTACATATAAGAATCTCCAAAACAGAGACAGATTTTAAACATTTCATATTAAAATTAGATATGTGCTCTTGTGGCGGTGCTAGTAGGGCTGCCTGGGATTGAGGCCTGTAGTTTATGCATTATGGTTTTAAGCGTTCTTTAAAGTAAGTGCTGGTTTTATTTAGTTTTCTTTCTGTGATAGATTAGAGTTTGAGAATGTGGCTTCTGGAGCCAGACTGTGTGGTTCTGAGACCTGTATCTCCACCCTCCACCCTCCCAGCCGGGTGACACTGGGCAGATTGCTTAACCTGTCTTCTGTCTTAATTTGTGCAGTAGGGACAAACTCATTCAGTAGTATGACTGTCAAATAATACGCTCTCAATAAATTGTTAGTATTATTGAAATATTTAATTTCAGTTAATCTTTCCACCTTCCCGCAAATACAAATATAAACCCAGCTTACTCCGATAAGTACATAAAGAAGAGAGGTCTCAGGTTGTTCAAAATTATAAAATTGACAGCTGTAGCTCCTCCCCACTCCACCTTTTGTTCCTACTCAAGAAGTGGAATATTAATGAGAGTGATGTCATATTATTTATTGGGCATAACCTTGAATCTATTCACTATATAAAATAAATAAATCATTCACAAATGCCTAGACTTTATTCATTAATTATTAGTATCATATTCATGATGACACAATTCTTATCTGATAATGAAACATCATTGCATTGTGATCCTGTGGTTGAAATCTAAACTTAGAGGTAAAATTAAGGCTAAAAAAGAGACACCTTGCAGATTGTAGTTCACAATGCCTGAGAGCATATTGCTGTTGTAGGTCGTTTCTGTAAGTTGGCCAGAGGTAACTTAGGAGTAAGAAGATGTGTGTGTGCTTATAACAGATTTATGTAGACTCTAGATTCTGAGTAAAATAGAGTAGTGATCATAAGCAGTTTTAAGGAAGTGAACAAAATAAACAGGCTAAAGTTTTCCCAAACTTCAGTCTAGCGCCCCTCCAATCTCTTCTCCCCTATGCCATTAAAATGAGTAAGATATGAATAGAATCTTGTAACTGCTCTGCTTAAAATACTTCAATGGCTCCCTGTTACAGTAAGGATAAACTGCAAACTTCTTAGCATAGCATTTAAGGTCCTTCATGCATTTCTCAACACAGTCTTTCCTGGAAGTCCATGCTCCAGCCATACTTCTAATTGTGCCATGGCCTTCTTGTTTCCTGTGTTGTTATTCATGTCACTGTCTTCTTCCAGCACTCTCTCTGCACCCTCCCCCATCACCCTCCCTTTGCCTGAAAAATAGCTAGCATCTCCACCCTTCGGAACACAGTTTAGATTCCATCTTCTCCAGAAATTCTTCGTTGATCGCCCTAAAGTGTCCGTTCAGTGTAGTTCCAGAGCTAATTTTACTTATTGCCTATTGCCTGTTTATTCGTTTCTCTCTACTTTAGAAGATTTTTGTGTTCTAGAGGCAGGGGCTATGTCTTAATCTTTATTCTGCTCAGTGTCTACTGATATACAGTATATCCCCAGTACATATATGATGATTGAATAAACACATTAGTCAAAATTAGAAATATCGATTATTAATAAAGCCTACATATATTCACATATGAATTAGAAATATCTGTATTGAGACAATTTTTCAATTGCTTTTAAAAATTTAATTAGAGAATGACTAATCTCCTGAATTATGGTTCTTTTAAAAAAAAACAAAACAGTATTTGCCGTATTCTACCCAAGCTACACAGTGGAGTATAAAAAGAAATGAAATAAAGTTAGACTAATTTTTCCTCCAGGTGTCAATCCAGATTAACATAAAATAAAAACCTTAATAACTGTCTTCTTTGAGTTTTCATAGACATTGAACATTAAATGTAAGATCATCCAGAGAAATACAAAAATTTATTTAAATTGATTTATTTTTTAAACTAAGTTTTTCTAGGATAATTGTAGGAACACATTCTCAATAGGCAGTAAACGACTGGTAATATTTTTATTTCTCCTGGTTTTAATTCTTAGATTAAACCTTTGGATCAGGGCATTTTCCTGAATATGGCAAAAATAGTATAGAAAAGATTTCATGAGAAGTTGATCAATCACACAGGCAATATTGAATATATTTGTACCACAGAAAATATGTGTGTGTTGCGGACCATGCCTTGAATGCTGTTAACAGTAAAATATCGAGATAATTCGGAGAAAATCTAGTGTGACTTTTGCAGAAGGATTTTTTTATTGACGAATTAAAAGAATTCAGACACAAACCTAAGAAAAAATTGAAAGATTTTGTTTTTACTGAAAAATAAACCTTGTGCTCTTGAAACTGACATCTTTTCTCTGGGCAAAATAATCTAAATCCTTATAATCTTTTAAATTAAAGTCTTTTTTTTTTTTAATAAGCCTTTATTTATTTATTTATTTTTTACTTTACTTTGGATCCTTCCCAGTTGTTCTGAATTTTAACTTCCCTATGGTTTTATTCCTCATGGAAAACGTTGTTAGTAAATTTTTACTTCTGTGGTCTGATAGTCAAGTCCTGAATTCCCACAGAGAAATTCTAATATTTTTCTAATATGTTATAAAAGTTACTTGTCCATATAAACCAATATAAATGCAACATGTTGTCACTGATAGCTCCCATGTATTGTATACCTGCTGTGCTCCATGCATAGTAGTACTTTACAAAAGAATGACCAATATATTTGCATAATCAATTTTAAATGTAAAAGCTGTACTTTTTATTTTATTTTTTGAATTACAAAATACTCTCACTTTCAGCCTTTACAATATAAGACTTTGAATGCAGTATAGCATATGTATCAAAAAGTAATCAGAGCAAAGGTATTATCAAATAAAGCCAAGTAAATGAGACTTTCTTTTTCTTTAAATATATAAAACTGGTTGGGCCATACCAATGACCTGTTAAGAGTCTGGATTAATCAAGTAGTCTACATGAAAATTATTATTTTTTATCTCTTCTACTTGAAAAAATGTTACCCATTTCTATGACAAATATTGCATGGATTCTTGGGTTCTAATATAGATTTCACATTAATGATATTGTGATCCAACAAAATAATCTTCCCACAGACATGTCAGACAATATAAAAATAATAGAGCTTTCACTTTTCCATGGAAGCAGAATCTAAGGTTAATACAATGAAATAATTTTCCTCATCAACGAGCCTTATTTTATTCTATGTGAATAGGTTTAAAAAATTAAATTTTACTATAAAGGGTGTTAATTACAGGAAACGTTGAGTGTTCTGTATATGCTGTAGAGGACATGTGATACTTAAAGGGGCAGCTTGAGGAAGGTACAGGAGAGAATGAGTGGACCTCTCTACAGAGAGAAAAGAGAGACAAAACCTGAATGCTAGCATGAAAGAGAAATTGCTGTTTAAAAAGAGATAACCACAGATTGCTTACGTGGACCAGTAACATCATACTATAAAATAATTTTTCTTTTAAGCGCTGCATGTAGTTGATAATACACTCTAATAATTCCAAATTTGAATCTCTTTTCTCAATAACTAAAAATCACTTAATTTTTTATCTTGGAGAAGGGAGAACAATGGCTGGAAAGAAACTTCTTACAGAGAAATTTTGATGTAAAGCTCTATTGAAGTCCAGATACTTATTGACCAAATTTAGCAGTGCTTATCAAATTCTACAATAGCAGAATGTGAATTCATGGTTCCTTATCAAAGTTGAGTAATTCTGAACAGTCTAGGGCATATCATTTAATAGTGAACTTAGATAAATATACAATACATCTGTCAGTTTCCAACTGAGCATATTTGTTTATACTCAGATCTTTGGTGAGTGCTAAATAAAGGCTTATCTATACAGATTCAGTTCCCTGAACCAGTGAGAATCTAGTAAGACAGTGTTTTTGAAACTACTCCCCCGAGAGATGGATGGAACATATACTATTAATATAGTATTGAATGATCTGCTCTAAACCTAGAGATCAGTGGGCCTGAGATAAGACTTGAGCATTGGGATTTTATTTCAAAGAGTGGGGCTGGGCTGGAATAAAGAGTTTACTTCCCAAGTGTGCAGAGGAAGTTAAAATTAGAGAAATGAGTATAACAGAGAGATGAGTGGGTGACTAGTCAATTTCTGCACAGGGAAGTCTGATGGGTGAACAAATCTGAAGGAAGAAGAAATGGATATTAGAAAACCAGAGTTAGGAAGACAAAACTGAACCAGTGAAATGTGTTTGGTTAGAACAGGTGCCTCTACATCTGTTTGGAATCAACTACGCAATGGTTCATGCATGGGCCAACTGAATAGAAATATTCAAGGCCATAATAAACTGCAGATTTGTTTCTACTTACAGCTTCCCTCTCTTGGTTTATTCATAAAGAGAGAGCCCAAACAAATCCATTCTCATTGGCTAGGGACATTATTACCCATGCTTAGATTTTGCACGGCTTTTCCCTACATCCTACCTTCCTACCCCTTTTCCCTGTGACCTTTACCGCTAGACATCAGACCCCGCTTCCTGAGAGCCTAGACTTGGTCTATCATCGTGTTAAAGTAAATATATATGTTTAGTTGCTTTCTTAGTGAGTTGTGGATTTTTTTAAATTAAAATTATGTGGAAGGTGTTTATTATTTCCTATCGAGTTAGGCATATTTATGAGAAGCATACCTGTTGGGACACAAAGCCCAATTCAGGAACTACCAAATAACTGGTATCACTGTATGCCTTTTTCAAGCACGGTCTCCAATGTTTAGAATGCTATCCTTCTGAGCTTAATCCTTTAACATGAAAACAAATATCAAACGTAGTATGAAGAAGTTATCTAATAAACATTATTTTCCCAATAGTTTTAATCTCACTCTGGTTAATATGATATTAAGTGTTAATGATACTTCAAATTGATAAGTTTTGAGTTTTATCTTCTCTTTTCACCTCAGATTATTTTCTAGATAGAAATTTAGAGATTTCTCCATAAGAGAAATAGAATAGCTGAGGAGTAATTACATTTTCCACAGCAGTATTTAGTAGTCAGACAGGCTGAGCTTCCAAATGAGTTTGCTATAGGAATGGCAGGAGGAAATAAAAATAATAAACGATCCTCCCCGCCCCCCGCAAAAAACCCCAAGAAACCGTCAAAGCCCAGAAACACTTCAAACATAAGATCATCCTTTACTTTTTTGTTGGTTATTTACTTTGCCTTCTGGAAATATTGCATAACCTGTTAGCTTTTTCTCTTTAGATGTTTGCAGGATACGGAATGTACTACTAAGTTTAAAAAAAATGACATTGATTCTCACAGCAGAACCAGTGTGTACTTGTTAACCACATAAGTACACTGTTAAACATAGTTGCTTCACAAATAATAAAATAAAATGAAAAAGAAGTTAAGAAAACAGGCCCCATGCAAACAGTTCATACACTCCACTAACTTTATTATTTAGTAATTAAACTAGAAAACATTTAATAGTGAGTGTTGGTTTATCATTGTTGAATCACTAACAGTAACCAGGATCATTGTGGCGTTAGTAACAGTGACCAGGAGCTTTCCTACTCTGTGAGGCTTGACTGCCAATGATCAATGGCAGAGTGATGTAGAAGACTGGAGAGGGAATATGAGCCCCAAGTTTCGGTTCTGCCTTTGTCAGCAGCCCTGGGATTTTGGTTAGTCACTTCATATATTTGTTCTTTGTTTCTTTGCTTGTTCAATGATGATATTAGGCCAGAACTGGGTGGATTTCCTTCCATGTGATTATGTGTTGTGTGATTTAATTCCATTGCCAAATAAAAAGGATCTTTGCATTGTATGTATTATTTGTTCTTCTTTTGGTCTGACCAGCATGCTCAATTAAGGGCTAGCCATGTAACATTTTGCAGATTGAGATTCCCAGTCACAGTGGACCATAAATAAAATAATAAGTCATAGAAATAAAGAATACAGTATAGACAAGCATTAACAGTGTGTGACATTATGATAGACAAGGAGGGATACAACTTCTCCCCTGTTCAACACTGAACATAACTTCATGAGAATACACTATTACATTTCATTTTGGTCTCAATATTTCAAATAAAGCTGTAGAGAAATTGGATTTGGTTCAGAGAAAAACAATAAACTTGATTAAACCTTATACAATACAGGTTCTGTGAGGAAGAGTTAACGTCTGGAGAAGGAAGGGGTAAACTGTGAATTAAAAGCTGTTGTGAAAACACTGATCCATGATTCCCTGTCTTCACAGACAGCTGTTCCACACCAATAATCACAAAACAGGATTCAGCAGCTGAAAGAAGAAGCTAGTTCCTTGACTTTGAATTTGCTGCTTTTGAGAATGACTGAGAGACCGCTATCGCTGATAGTGTTACAAAATGTTATAGCCAGTTGTCTGTCTGGGATGTTTTATATGTATTCCATACTCAAGGCAGAGGTTTCTGATATCTCTTTCAATGTAGAGATCACTGTGAAAGGATAATAAATTTGGTGATAAATACTTCATTTTTCTTATCTGTAAAGTGATAGAAACTGTAATTGAAGATCCCTTCTGGTTCAAATTGTCTATGATTTTTGAGTGTTGGGATGTTGGATCTACACCTTAGCTTAATATTTGATTGTAGAAATATCCTTCTAGGAAACTTAGTTTAAGAGGTCAGACTTTTCTTTCTTTTTCTTTTAAAAGATAAAATGGGTAGTTTTTTTTACTTTTTTAAATTTTATTTATTTATTTATTTATTTATGGCTGTGTTGGGTCCTCTTTTCTGTGTGAGGGCTTTCTCTAGTTGCGGCAAGCGGGGGCCACTCTTCATCGCGGTGCGCGGGCCTCTCACTATCGCGGCCCCTCCCGTTGCGGAGCACAGGCTCCAGATGCGCAGGCTCAGCAGTCGTGGCTCACGGGCGCAGTTGCTCCGCGGCATGTGGGATCTCCCCAGACCAGGGCTCGAACCCGTGTCCCCTGCATGGGCAGGCAGACTCTCAACCACTGCGCCACCAGGGAAGCCCAAAATGGGTAGATTTTGAACTTAATAATTATTGCAATAGATTCCAAATGAGTCTAACCACACCCTGTGGATCTTTTAGCTCTTGCAGGCTCAAAGTCCTGAGACTTTACAATCAAGATATAAAGACTATAAATTGAATGGTTATATTAAGGATTTTGTGAAAGAAAAGAGAAGGAATGAATAACTGAAACAAGCTACTTAAGTGGGCAAGTTATGTAATGTCTCTAGGTCAGTTTCCTTATCTGTAAAGTGAAAGGAATAATAACAATTATATCAGAGTTTTGTTGAAAGAACTAAATGAGATAATCTTTAGAATTAGCAAATTGAATGGCAAGGAGTACAGGCTTCAGAAATGTTAGCTATTACTGTTAATACTGCCATTATTATCAACATCTTAAATAATGCTTTAATATACCATACCTTCCATGAAAAAGTTTAAATATGACACATATTCAAATATAATAGATAAGAGGAAAAAATTTTCATGTAAAGTAGAAAATTATCCCACTATAATTTTCTTTATCCTTTTTTATTAAAAATATAAGGATAGTAAGAAAAATGTGGTGATAGAACAATGTATATGATATGCTTGTTTGCATGAAAGTGGAATGTATCTTTAAACAGACAAAAATTTAACATGCCTGTATACACATAGCTATTTTTTTCTGAAAAATATACAAGAACATTTAGTAATGGCTGTCTCTGAAAGAGAGGGCTGGGGATATGAGATAGAAGGGAAGCCCTTTTTTTTTTAAGTGCATATTCTTTTATGTGATTTGAATATTTATAATTTGTGTATTATTTTTAAATAAACTACTAGCACAAAGATCATTATAACAATAGTGCTACTACCAAAACCGTAGAAGAGATACATCTACTCAAGTAGTAATGTATTTATTTTGAATTGAGAAATTAGAACATTTCATTGCATATAGTGCTATCCATGATTATAAAATTTTAGAATAACAGTTATACTCATTTTTGCATGTTTCTTGCTTCTCTTTCTCTTCTTTAGGTGCATGAAAGTTTTCTGATTTATTACAGTAAAACTACAAATATATTGGAATTAAAATAACCCTTCATTTTTATTAACATTTTACAAAATAGTAGTCCACATTTAAGTTTAAATCAATTTAAGACAAGACTGCAGGGTTTGCTTGTTGACTGGCGTTTTGAAGTGATTTGCAAATACAAATGTAAGCCTAAGTGATGCCTACTAAAAGATTGTTCAGACATATAGTTAACGAATTCACACCTGTGTAGACAAGAAAGTAAGCATGAGAAGAAAACATACAAGAAGAATTTAAATTTTGTATCAGTAATAATTTTCTGACACCAAAGTTGTTGAACCATGTTTTATGAAATGGATAACTTTAGAAGCTTGTGGCATCGTAGTCCTGGAGAAATGTTTCTCAGACTCTTGTGATGCCAATAATTAGGCCATGATCAAATTCATTTGTGAAATGGTGCACATTTATACGCACTCTTAAAAGTCAGAATATAAATAAACTTTGCTAATGCCTGATGTAAAGAAATTTGTTTAACATTGTTTAATCTGGTATGTGACTTTACACTTGGAGAACCAGTGCTTAGGAAACATCTTTAATCACATTTACAAATAAAATATATTACATTAAATATATTATGCAAATGAAACATATTTTCCAAATTTAGGATTATTTGATTTCTGGTATCATCTAGAACTATATTTCTGCATTAAAAATAAAAATACAACAACAGAAGAGCAAAACAGCCTGCAAAAGAAGCCTACAGTTCATTTCTTTGAAGCTGCATATAAGATTTCTTCATAATTTGGAATTTATATCATCCAGTTTTTAATTTTAAGCTTACTTAAATTATGACTAATTTTAAATTTGGGGAAGCCAATTATAATTGTATTTTTTTATTATGTTTTGCCTGGTATGCTGAATACTTAGCATCTCATAAATGGAAGCTAGAGGCCTCAGGGATTATCAAAGATATAACCTTACTACACAGAATAGAGAAAAATTGCATTGCCAAACTTTTTATCAATCGCAGAAAATTTCGAAGCATAAATATCTGCAAGTAAAACATTTTTGTTATTCTAATTTAAGGACTGCTTAGAGGAATGGAAGAATATTAAATCTTATCTCTTCATTGGAGGAATTTAGCAGGGCTAAATTCTGTGAGGCAGAGTTAACCCTCCTAGCAATCTTTGCAACAATAAAGGATGATTCTTTTCAAGTATAGATTAATACAAAACACGTTTATAACTCACCTGAATCAAAGAGACACCACTTGGCCACAATCTCCTTATAGCCGTTATCTCTGGCATTTTTCAGAAACATCACTCATAAAATGATTCTTTTCCATACTGGCAGTCTAATGGTGTTTTACTTTTAGATTGTATTCTGGCATTTAGAAGTCCAGATTGGTCTGATTTCTAGGCCCTCCTTTGTATCTGACATTTAGTTCACAGCTAGTCAAGAGCTAATTCAAAAGAGATTAGACTTTAAAACACATGCAAACGTGTTTTAAAAGAAACAACTGAAAGAATAAGATACTAAAATTAAGACAGGTAGTAAAAGGTTCTTGGTTTTCTTATTGAAAATATAATGAACACCTGCCTGTAGGTAATCAACAATTCCAGACTATTATAACTGACCTCACTTGTCAAGTATTGAAGCCAGGCTGATTTAAGTAAAAGCGCTTTCAATTTATGAGCTGGGATGAATAGTATATGAAAGGCATTATGAATCCCCTCAAATTGCCATAGTAATCCCATAGCTACAGGAGCAAACAAAAAGGCTTTGTGTGTTTTTAAAATATAGTTCTAGTCCATTTCCTCAAGAATGCCACATCAGTAGCCAGAGTCCTACAGCACTTTGACTGAGTATGGTAACAGCATGTAAAACACCTAAAGCTGAAAGAATTAAAATTAATTCTTACATCACTAAACCCACTAAGAAAGTACAGAATAGTTTGGGGCAGTGGATTGAGTGTATTTAGTTCCTCTTTTCCTTTTCTGTGTAGTCCAACACCTGACTCACTGCCTGTGTGCATCTGTCTGAGATGACAGTACCTAAATTGGACATATGAGCAAGGAGGGAAGCACAGGCATCTTGAGACATTTCCAGTTGGCTGCTGTAGACACACACAGGCCTGGCCAGCCAGCTACCACCCTCACTCCCGGATGCCTGGGCTTTTGCATCTTGAAGAGGCACATGGCCTCTCGATCAACATTTCTTTGCTTCGTTGCTACCATTTACATTTACTAAGGCCTCAAAGGTTTCCTTTAACTCCTTCAACCTAGGCTGACTTTGTAAAACAGACCTTTGTCCCAGAGGATTTTTACTAAGTTATCACTGTTTTTAAGAAAATGCAAGATATGAAACGTATTACACAAAGTACTCCAGAAAATTATTATTTTCCTTATTTCAGAGTTACACTGTGTACACTTAGAACTACGCAGCTCTATGGCCTATGGGTCTCATGCATTTATTGTCATGAGCAAACTTATTTAGTCTGGAAAATGATTTTTTTTTTCAAGATTAACTGCAGCCATACAGAAAGTGTGGCAGGCCAATAACTATATTTTGGAAAATTATTTAATAATTCAGTAGCTTACAGAGATTGCCTTTACTTTTTCTGAATCCATCATAGTGGCCTTATAAGGTTTTGCTTTATGTTGTTATCCTTTCCATTAATGTGAAAAGTAGGAGTAGTTTTATAATTGGTGAAACAAACACAGGGTAGGTAATAATAACCAGGTTCATATAGAGTTTTTCATAAGGTTATAAACTGAAAGTGTGGTAAATAAAGCATGCATCTCATGCCACAGAATTGCACCTAAAGCTTATCATAAGTTAACAATCAGCATCTGTGATTTAAATTTTAATCAAGTGACCTTCCTGCCAACTTACTGACAAGGGATTTGTGCTATTGAAATTTTTCAACAATTACTTTGGACTTTTTTATAGCTCTCCATTAAAAAAAAAATATTTAGTGACCACAACAGAGTACCCTTTTACGTTTTATGTTGAATCATATTCAATGGAACTTTTTCATAGTGATGTTCCACATATTGTCACCTTCATCCTGTATAGTAAAGTGGATATCTAGAGCTTTTTGTCCTTGGAGAAAATACAGAAATGTAGAAATCCAAAACAACAAATAGACTCCTACTTCTCACATGTAGATGTTTTTTCTTACTTTCTTACTCTGTATACTCATGTTATATATTTGTTCTATATGATTTCAAGTGACTTTTCCACATTGGATTTCTATTTTAGATTATTTACCCTGAAAATATGCCTTCTCTTATTAAGTCAAAAGTAATTAACTAAATATGACCCATGATTCTGGTACCTGTGTTGCTTAGGAGCTTTTATGGCAGTGACAGTGGTCTACTTGATCTAGCTTAAGCAAAAAAGGGGATTTATAATGAGGGTACAAAAAAAAAAAAAACCTCTATAACAAAGGGAGATGATACAACTAGGACTTAGAACTTGGGAACTAAATAGAATCAAGGGCATGAACGCTGTCAGTTCTTGGTCTTCATTTCTCAGTTCTTGTTTGTCTTTGTGTGCCTTCTCTCTTTCTACAGACTATCCTATTTTGATTCTAACGCTGAAGGTTAGTCTATCTCCTGGATTTTGTTCTCCTCCACTCAATAAACTAACCGTCATGATTTGCCTAGTTTCAGTTCCAAATTAGCATGGAAAGGATTCTTTTGGGCTCAGCTTGGATCAGATACTGACTTTGGACCAGTCAACTAAGATTGAAGGAGGGGAAGTTGACAGGTTTCTGTGCAGTTTCGTGAAAACTGGGCATGTGGTAACAGAAGGGACTGAGCAGGCAAAATAATACTTGCTTACTACAGCACTTTTAATTTAATTTAACTAACCTAGTGTTTATTGGACATCCATTATGAGCATGCCATTGCATATAGCTATTGTGTTGGATAAAGATGAATAAGATACAGTTTCTGTATCAAAAGGTGTAACAGGACAGAGCAGCTACACAAATCATTGGAGTACAATGCAGACAGAGAATGGAGAGAAATAGGAGGTCAAGGAGATAAGACGTTTGATCCTCTTGAGAATATTTGGAAAAGAAGAGATCTAAATATGTATGTGGGTCAACAGAAAAGAAGGAGCAAGCCAAAGGGGCAGAACTAAACTGGGAAGCAAATGGGGATTGATTGAGCAAACTGTTAAAGTTGGAGGAGGAGAAGCCAAGAAATGGGAGAAGAGTGCTTAGGAACTTGGGCTTCTTTCTCAAAGGTGAAAACAAAATATGGATAAAGGCGTTAATACCAGTTGAATTTTAAGAGTAGATCTGTAGTGGACTTAATAAAGTTTTTGACATTCTATGGTGATATCTACTCCCTAGGAGTTAAAATATGATAGAACCATCGCTTTCTTCACTGCCTGGTCCTCTGTTTCTTTTGTTCTTTTCCCCTGTCCTGGATGCTCCTGTTGTCCGCAGTTATTGGCATAGCTAAACCAGCAGAAGACATTCAGGAGAAGAGATTGTTCCCTTACAGGTTATCATTCCTTTCCAAAGGTCATGGCCTCTGGATTCATTTCGTAGCAGTTTTATAGGTCTTTTGTTATACACCAGCATGTGAAATAGTAATTTTTATAAAAAGGGAATGTATATCTTTAGGCATTAAATTGTTTGTTGATTTTCTATTTGTTGGCTTTCAGCCAGTTTTCAGATCATGGTGACAGGTTTCCTATTGCAGATGAATTGAATTAATTTTTTGAAGTAACATTTTTGTGAGGCTATATCAAATGGTGTGCTAGAGTTAAAATGTATTACTTTGCCCAATTTCCCGTTTTCTAGTAAAGTTTATAATTCAAACAAAAATACAATAAAAACGTCTCCTAAAATTGTACTTTGTGAAATGATGATGGCCATTATTCTGCCCCTTGAGGCTCATAAATTATCCTCTTGGTATCTGTTCCCTTATTTAACTGGCAACGTAAGTTTAGAGTTTACAGATGCAAACCTTACTATTATTTTCAAGTTTTTATTTTTGTTCATTCTCTGTAAACACTGATTTGAAAAATAAGGGATTTTTTTGCAAATTTTACACATGTATATATGAATTGAACCTATCCAAAGTGCTAGAGTTATTTTGTGACACAAAATTTAATGAATATATTGTTATGTTGAGTAACAAGAAGTGATAGCTAAAAGTTTAAATGGATGACTAAATTTAAAAAATAATTTTTGCCAGTTATGGAGAATAATAGGTAATAGATTTTATTTTTCAAGACCAATCCCTCCTCAAATAATCCTCCCCCCAACAACACCAACAAAAAACCAACTAACTACCCATTCACAAATTCAAAACTATGTATGTAATGATTGTCACAATAACTTTTTAAAGAACATTTTGTCTTCCAACTACTATTGACTAATTTGAATAAGAACGTATCCATTTTAATGAAGCTTTTAAAAAAGCTTAACTTCTGTTCTATAAATGAAATTATGTATTTGCTAGCACTAGAAATACCTAAAATGATAGCTTGGGGTATCTTTTAAAATCTACTTTCTTTCAGAAAAAAGGTTTCTATTTTTAACGAATTCAATCAACAAACATTTGAGTGCCGGCCGAGGGCTAGCCATTGTGCTAGGTTGGGCCGTGGGGATACAGCAGCAAACACAATATGGTCCCATGGAGCTTTCATTTCATTGGAACTGTGGTTCTCAAACTTGGACATGCGTCAGAGTGACCTGGTTAGCTTGCTAAAACATAGATTGTTGGGTCCAGTGCCTAGAGTTTCCAATTCAGCTCTTCTGATGTGGGGTCCAGAATTTGCATTTCTAAGTTCCCTAATGTTGTTGATGCTGCTGGTCCTGGAACCACATTTTGAGAACAACTGTGCCAGAGGAAGGCAATGTTGTCTATCTACCCAGTCTCCAATTAGCCTACCTCCTGCTGACCCACGCCCACTGCAGGACCCCCTTTGTAGTTATTTTCGGTAGTAAATATGCTTTCTGTAAATGCAATCTGGTGTTTGGATAGCCCACAGTTTGTATAGTTGCTTATCAGATAATCAAGAAATTTACAAGGTCAGATAGATACAGTTTTCAAAGACAAAGCTACCTTGTTTATCCCAATAAAAATGTATCATCAGCATTATGGCTTGATTTCCAATTTAATCATCACTTTATTTTAACATAAAGCTTTTCTTTCTGATCTTTTGGTAAGCCTCCAGATTTCCATAGTCTTTTAAAAGTGATGGCCAGTGGTTCATTTATTGCAATAATTAAGATGGATAGCAGCATGCCAGCTGGAATGACTACACTTGTGTTTGTTGTATAAATTATTTTCCTAGTATGAAAGCCTCTTTTATGGCTTTTGCTTTGGTCATATCTTTTGTATCCTAAACCATTAAATATATAGCACGTTTAAGAGAGATATTTATAAAGAAGCTGGTAGTATTTACCAATTTTTAATCACCATTAATTCATGTCTGCATTTTTCTTAGCACTGAAGATTGCCTTTCACTTTGTTCCTTCTGCCAAGAGCAGCAAAAGAAAAGGGCCTCTAGCCCTCATAAGCCTTTTTTTTTTGATTACCTTTACACTTCCTTTATTTTGTTCTGAGTCTCAGCCCTTTCCCTTGGGAATCTTAAGTGATTTGGGGCAGTTTACCCAAAGTACATAGAAGCACAGCCCCAAATGTGAATTTCTTATAAGGTATGTTTGAAACTACCTTAAAATACAGATAGCAACAAACTTTTATCATATTTTTAAAATGCTACTTGAATTTGGTGGTCTTTTCCATTTCTAAAATAAATGCACCTCAGATTTTATAGGAATTATTCAGATAAAGTTTGGATACTGGTCGCCTTATTTCTGTATCCATTATAGTGCCTAATACATTTTAGTAAATATTTGCTGACCTGACTATTTTTGTTCTATACATTTTAACTTCAGAGGAAATTGCATGTCTGTTATTTTTCTGAGGCTTAGGATAGTCGTCACTACATTTACAAGACTCATCTTTCCTTTTAAATTTTATAAATTTGAAAAGATAAATAATACATAACACTGTGTAAGAATATTAATTTCGTTTTTATCCATGTGCCAAATAACTAGTTAAAACAATTCAGAATATCTAACAAGAAATATTTAGCTGTATTTTAAATATTTAGCTCAATAAACATAGTATTGCACATATATACACATATTAGACTTAAGTAAAATTATTGTCTGCAACTCTTTAGATTTCCTTATCAAATTTCAATATAACGAAAAACAGTGAATGAAATAAGCAGAAGGTTATACCTAGTTATTGTTAATGTTAATGTCTCTATCTCATAATTGTTTAAGGTTCTATCTATCACGATAGTTTTGTGTTTTTCGGTCCAGTCTTGCAGGTTGGAATTTTCTGACCACCCAAACTGTGAAAACCTGCCCTCCCTGGAAAATCCAAAAGAGCTGGTCAGTTCACACAAAGACAACAAGGGTCACTCTGTTTGGAAAACTTTGGCTCTCTTTCAGCAGAGTTGCCATTGGCCTGAGAATACAGAGTATTCTTACCCGCTGGCTAAAATTAACTTGTTTAGTAGACAGCCTGCATGTCTTTGTATAAAAACTGTTCTTAAAAAGTAGCAAACATTGTTTTAAATTCCCTTACTGCATCCCTCACTACCATCACCTACTTTCTGTCTCTGACTTATTAACAAACACCTTAATTCTTATAGACAAATTTTATATGTTGTCACTACTTCTGTTTTCAAATAATTGAAGTTAAAAGCATAATAGCTTTCTCCCTGGAATTTATATCTTGTATTTGATGGAGCACCATTGAGACATATAAACCCTGCTGCGTTCTATATACAGCTACTTGAGAAGCTTCTTAAGGGACTGTGATGCAGGAGCAACACAGTAGAGGAGCTAGACAGAATCTTCCAGAGATCATATTCAGAGAATTTTGTCATAAGAAGTATGTTTTTCTTCCCAATAAATTCATGGTTCTATCAGTATGGTTGCTTGTTCATTCATTTATCCAGTAAGTTTTTATCAAGTGTTTATTATGTTATTAATAAGGAACTACACCTGCAAATACAGTAGTAGCCAAGATATAGTCCCTGCTTTCATAGAACTTAAAGTGTGTCTAAAAAACTAATAATTTCAGTTCTTTCACAGGGTACTCTTTGTACTATGTAGAAGAAATTATGTGAAGTTGCCACTCCCATACTATAATCCTTTCAGTGACCCCTGCCTTTAATCATTATTAGATAATGTTTCGATGCTCTGAAACAAAGTAAATGCACCAAGATCGGTGGTTTTCAACCCTGATTGCACAATAAGATCACCTTGGGAGTTTTAAAAAAATACCAATAACTGAGTCTCACCGCAGGCAATTAAGTAAGAAAACTTTGGAGTTGATTCTAATGTGCAGCCATGATCGAGAACCACTGCTTGAGAGAGAAAAACAGAGAAGAGAAACAGCAACGACTATGTAAGTTTGGGATAATGAATAATGACAAACACCAAGGAAAGAGAATAATAAAAATAATATTTCTGAAGTACTTCAGTAATACTTCGAGTATATGGCTTATACAGAAAACAAGTGAAACAATTTACTCTTAGATAATCTAGTGGTTTCATTTATACTCAATGGAAATTTCTGTCAAGAAATGTGCCAATTCTAGACACTTTGTCATAGTATTAGGAATTTCTTGTCCCCAAAATAAATGGTTTACTGTGCTATACCTTGCCAACAGGAGCTATATGATTACAATGAATATAGGCCAGATTGGTCTATATTTAAGATAATAACACCTACATGAATTTGAATTTGCTACTTGTAACTTTAAACTACTGGCTTTATTTTATCCTCACAGTCACCTTTGATGATATAACAGGGCCATCTGAACAGCCATCCATTTGCAGTTTCAGTCTCCAAGATCACCAATCTGGGTCACCCAGAATTAGCACAATGGGAAAGTCAGGTTGGACAGGCTGCGTTAGAACTCACAAAGACAAGTTGTCTTACGTTGGAGGGAAGGAGGTAGTATCTGCTGTGATGGTTTCCTTAAATCTATCAGAGAATTAGAGTGGGTTCAAAGCAAATCAGGGCAGAGGAGTTAATGTCCATTTCTTCTTTGTGTGTGCACGTGTGTGTCTGTGTGTTTGTTTATGGTGTGTATGTGTTTGTGTACCCCAATCTTATTTTTAGCTCCATAATAAGAAATAGGCTTTATTTACTTGGTTGATGATCTATGTTGGTTTACTTGCAAATCTAAATGCTAACTCATTTATTCTGTTACCTTTCTGAGGCAGGCTGTGCTTCAATAGACTTAACAGCATGCTAGCAACTCAGAGATTGTGAAATCTAATCACATTTTGACCCATCCTTAAATGGCTTCATATCCACAGTTTAGACTCTTCATCTGTGAAAAAAATGTTTGATGATGCCATACTCCCACATGGGGAGTTGTTTGAGGAATGAACATTAAAAATGATTGTGTGGCATTTTGAAAATACAAATTGTTTTGAAAAAATTATTTTTAATTATTTTCAAAACTCCCTTTGACATCAACTTATGAGAAAAAGTGTAATATTTCCCATTATAGATCTTTTTAAGAAATTTAATTTTTGGTTTATCCTTATAATTTTCTACATACTCGTGTACAAAACGTCATAACCCATTAATGGAGTTGATAAACATCATACAATATTGAAAGATATTTCTGTTAGGCAAACTTTCAGTTATTCATGTTAATAGAAGAACATTAATGCAGATCTTACAAAATGACAGACTTTCAGAAAGCTCTCAGGAAGGATGAAGGACCAGAAAACCTAGAGGCCCTGATCTGTATAAATTTGCTGTAGTGTCTTTGTCACCTGTGGATAATAATTGTGTTAGAGGCCATGTGATCAGGGAGAGCCCAGCTCAACTGTACAATTAAGAGGAGCTGGGAGTTGGGAGGAGGTGATGTCTAGCCTCCTAAAGCTCACTCTGGATGCCCCCATGGTAGAAGAAAGTGCATCTGTCAGGGTATAATAGCAGTAGAAGCAGTATCAAAGAAGTAATAGTAGTAGCAATAGTAGTAGTAGTAAAAGAGTAATAGTAATAATAGTAGCGGTAGCAGTAGTAGTAGTAGTAGCAACAGCAGCAATAGTAAGTAATAGGAGTAATTAAAATAGTATCAATGGCATCAGGAGCAACAACTGACATTTATTAACTATGTGCCAAGCACTGTTCTAGGCTCTTTATGTGTTTTAACTCATTTAATTCTCAAAATAGCCCTTAAAACATGAGCTATTCCCATTTTACAGGATATTATCTATGAGAACATTATTCATCAAGATCAGCAAAGGGACTAAGGGCAAATTGGTATGCAGTGTTCAAAGCTTAGAGATGCTGGTTATCATCTGAACAGAGCTGAACAGGGACTTCTTAGCAATGCTGCCTTTAAAGCAACAGAAGTCCTCAGGTGACTACTGACATGGACAGCTTCTGATAGAGCAGAAAAAGCTTCTGATAGACGGAGCAGAATATATAGAAAGCTCTACAGTCCTATGTGCTTGGGGTCTCAGAACCTAGGAGCGAAATATAACTTAAAGTGAAGCAGCAGAATGTGTTTATCCTAAAGATGAAAAGTATAAGAAATGATTTAATCACATATAAAAAACTATATTGTAAATTGGAAAAAGGGAAAAAAATCTCATAGTGGTTAGGGCATTTTATGAACTGAGACAAATTGCTGAAGGAGGAAATGAAATCTTTTCCCTTGGAGATATTTAATGTCAGGACTAATAGCATAACTGTAGAATGACATGAATAAAACCTGAGAAAGAAGGGGTAAACCTCTAGAGTCCTTTTCAGACCTCTGATTTTATAAAGTAATTCTTAAATTTTTAGTATCTCACGATAGTACTCATAAGGGGAGAAAGAGATCAGTGTGTCCAAATAATTAGGACATCAGTTGTCTTCAGCATTTCCACTTTAACAACCTTGAAGAATGTGGTTAAAAAAAAAAAGGTCAAAAAGCATTAGAAACAAGTATGCTTTATTCTCATTGTTAACTGAAATGGTAGATGATGTTTAAATTGTATAATTATAATTAATTTGTAATGTGGTACTCAAAATTTAAACAAATACATCCCTCTCACAGTAACACTGTTAGAGGTAAAACAAAGTAGAGTGATTTTGTACTTAAAAACAGTAAAATTAGTGATCCATAGACACTTCTTTTCATGCAAGTTATTAATCTTGTATTGCACTTTTGTGTTTGGGAAATGCTCAGATTTTAATTCAGAATCATATTTTTTTTAATTGCCATATTGTTTCTTTTACACATGAGATGATTTACAATCTAAGTGCTATGTTCTTCAGAAGAAAAATGACGTAGATATAGCGCCACAAGTCAACATGAGCAGAAAACAAATGATGGTTTTGTCTAGTTTAAGAAAAAATTTCCCTAGCCTACTAATTTTGGAAAATACTACAAGAACATGTGAATAAAAATATGAAATATAAATTAATGTTGATCCACTGTTTGATATTTTATATTCAATAAGAACCAAAGGGTGTATTGACTAGGATATTAATTAGAATTTCTCCAAGGAAACATTTTGAAGTAAATGATCATAAATCTCATGCATGTAAACTCCTTATCATATGATAAACAATAATGAAAAGTTTATCTAAATTTAACATTTTCAGAGGCTTAAGTTTTGCCTGGATTATATAAACTTGTGCATATAATTAGGAAATACATCTTGCTATTCCAGCAGGTCTGGTTCTAAATCAATGTCCTACCACTAGCTAGCATTGTGACCTTGGATAGATTAATACCATCTCCGAGTTTCTGTTTCTTCATCTGTAAGATGTGTATAATGAATGATAGTATTTACCTTAGTGTTCTTGTGAAGATTAAATTAATTAGTGAATTAAATGCATGGCACAGTAACTGGTATTTAATATGTCCGTGAAGATTATATTTTTAAATGATCATATGATTTAAAATATATCTGATAATAACACCATATATTTTAGGTTAAGTATTACAGGTTGGACATTTAGAGAAAAGGTGTATTTGCTTAGTAGTTCTTTCTGGTGTTGAATTTCTGTATAAATTTGCTGTACAAACCAGGATGAAAAATAGTTTCTCCATCTCCACTATACATGTTTGCACATCATTTCAATCTTGTAGACCTGGGAATTTGTACTGTAGCCTGGAACATGTCTAGACTCTATAGTAAAATATACCTGACTTCTATTTCCTGCTCTGGAACCTAATGGCTAGGCACAGGATAAGTCACCTATTCCATCTCTGACCTTCTCATCTGTAAAATGAGAGGACTGATATAAGTTGTTTGGAATTATTGATATAACAATGTCAAGAATCTATCTTTTATATATAGCAGGCTTAATACTGGATGAGTAATGTGTCCACAGCTCCTTTTTATTGCAACATGTGTTTGATCATTGTAGGCTTCCTTTTAGTTACAATCTCTTTTTATTAAAGAAACACAAATGAAAAGTAATTAGAAATAGAATGTGAAATATTTTGAATGAAGTTTTGCACTCACTGAATGGAAGAAAATGGTTTAGAACATAGTTTTCTTTACTTAGGCCTAAAATGGACATGTGCTATGATGTCATTTATCAAACATAATTCGGTTCAGTTTAGCAAATGCAATGCCCACTATATGTAAAACATCATGCCCAATGCTGATGGGGGGGGAATACATGTAAGTAGGTAGATAAAGCTCTGCTATTTAGTGATTTAAAATCCAGTGATGCACAAAAATGCAGAGTTTAAGATAAGCAGTGAAAGTGTTTGAAGAGATGCACATTCAAAGTACTATGAATTTGGAAGAGAAATATAGATTTGTTCAAACTGGGATGAACTGGGTAGCTTCTTTATGTAGCTGACCTGTGAAGGGGGGGAAGGCTGCTATGAAGTTTGAGTCTTTTGAAAAGAGCTTGAGCAAAGAAACTCAAATTTGAGGAAGCTCAGAGCATGTTGAGGGAATATAGGGTGAGCGTGTGTGTGTGTGTGTGTGTGTGTGTGTGTGGTTGTGTTTATTTGTAAGACATGGACTAAGAGTCAGAGTGTAATGGGAGATAAAGTTCAAAAACTAAAGTTGTAATTAAACTGAAGAAGGATTTGAATTCTAAGCTAAGGGGTGTGGAGCTTATTTTGTAAACACATTAAAAGCTTTTTTGACTGGGGGAATGAAAAGACCCAATTTGTATTTGAGAAAGGCAAGTCTGATGATAGTATTGAAGATATGTTTGCAGAGAGAGAGAGTTTGGAAAGAGGGAGAGCGTTTAGGAAGCTGTGATGCAGGTAAGAGCAAGAGACAAACTTGATCTGATCCACAGAAGTAAGAGCCGAACTGGTAGAGCTGACTCAAGAGGTATATTAGAAAAAGCACGAGCAAGATCCGTGCCAGCTTAGAAAGTTTTGGCTTCTCTGTAGAGTACTATTTTGCATGCATTGTCAGGCTAGTAGCCTGAAAATGTTGCAGAGTCCTCTTTAGAGAGTATGTCGGAATAGTTGATGGATGCCCATTTACTCTGGGCAAGATGCCTGAATTTGCTATTTCTCAGTAAACATGAACTACTTGCCTTCATCACTTTGGTCTCACAGAGGTTTTTAAGGACTGATTAGTTGAGATAAAGTTCTTTAGAAAGAAGGCCTATGGAACATATGGTTTTCCCGAAACAAATAAATCTTATAGGTGTCTCTAGTTCTATGCTTTCGAAGTACATTTTTAAAAGGCAGAAATTTTGTAAAGTGAAAGATTAGTAGAGATCTCCGAATAAGCGATCACCCAAGGACCAGCTTTTGCAAGGAAGTGAACATTTCTGCCCACTGACGTATGACAGTTTATAGATAGTCCCTTCAGAAAACAACCTGCCGATCAGCCCCACGGCCACATAAATGCCAACCATGGAAACGTTTATTGGTTCTCTTCTGGAAACCACATGAATGAGCGAGTATGTTGAATCAAAGTGGCCATATATAAATTACTTTTACTTGAATGTCAAACCTTTTAGTTATTACTGATAGAGTTATGTGTTGTATTTTTTCCACCAAGATTTTTGTCTTTGCACTCTTTCTTCTTAAATCATCCCTACAATTTTATGTCAAAAGATATAGCTTCATTATACTTTTACCAATGGCTTTTCCTTGATGCCACCATAAATGAACATCAGAGAACATTCATTCCATAGGTTTTACCATTTTTCGGTAGGTTGTATAGTTAGAATATAGTGAAAATAACTCAGATTTGGGGGACTAAAGTAAGTATATGTTTTATTTTGTTTTTAGTATATTTTCCTATTGATATTCTTTATTGCACCTCTGTGACAACCAGACACTCTCATGCACTATCTTCCTGCCAACAGACAAGGCAGACGTGCTGGGTAAATGCTATTTGGGGTAGTCTCCCAACAATCCTGCTTGTTTCCAAATTTGGCCCTTTCTATTAGCTTCTGTGTGGCTCCTGATTCTTTGCTCCATCTGTCATTCTCAACTTGACCTTGCTCTCTCTCTTTCAAGCATGTAGTATAGACTTTTCTGACCAATGATTTCCATTGGAGACTAAATTCATTAGGACATCCCCTTAGGACATTTAGACCACTAAGAGGAGACTTCAACAATGTCTTAAGCTATCTTTTTCCAAATGTAGCATTTAATCCCTCTTTAACGCTTTTTTTCTTACACCCTATCCAGTTGACATTGTTGCATACTAGCTGGGTAAGTTACCAAACTTTTTAGTTCTTAATTTTTTCACTTATAAAATTGAGATAATAAGAATAACAACTTCAGGGGCATAGTTGGAGAAAATAGAAAATACATATAAAGCACTTAGCACAGTTTCTGCTGCGCAGTTAAAAGTTCAACGGTTGGTTATCATCATTCCTATGATTGATAATAGTAACAATGTTATTTTTATGAAATTGCCCCTTATTGCCCCTTGTTCTGTGTTCCCAGTCTTGATAAGCGGCACCACCATTCAACCAATTTTTAGACCGGTATTCTGAATTATCCTTGACACCTCTCCATCCGTCATATGCCACAATCAACAAATTCTGTTGATTTTACTTCTAGATATCTGTCTCAATAAATTTTCTCCACTTCTATAAGAAAGAAATTTTTTATTCGTAGTTCATTTCTTCCTTGAGCTACTGCAATAGCTTTCTAACTAATTTCCCCACATTCCTTTTGTAAACTCTACAGTCTATTCTCATATTATAGCTGGAGAGAATTTTAGAAAATCCAAATCTGATCGTGTCATCCGCACTTAAAATATTTCAGTGGCATCTTATAACCTCTTATAAAAGATCCAAAATCCTTGATATGGGAAAAGTACAACACAATGGGCTAGTGACATTCATCTCCTCTGTCCCCAAGCTTCAGCTTTACTGAACTTCTTTTATTCCCCAACAGTACCCCTGCCTTACTCCCACCCAAGGCCTTTACACACACCACTTCCTCTGCATCTAAAGCTCCTGCTTCTCCTGGTTAAAACTTACCCTTTAGTTCTAGGAACTTCTCCCCAAAGCTTTCCTGATGTCTCCCTCTCTCCCCACTCCACCCCCTGCTGATCTATTATTAAATCCTCTAGATTTTACACTACATTCATTGCATTGTGTTTACTCATTCCAGGCAAGGTGTTCTCCAACTGATTCTTAAGCTCCTCAAGGACAATGACAATTCCATTTTTTCACCATTTTGGCTCAAGTACGTAACATAGATGAATAGATATTTAGTGAATATTTGTTGAATGAAATGAACTATAGTGAGAAGATAATAGTCTTTTGCTAACCATTCAGACTTGGACTCAAATCCCAGCTTGACCACTTGCTGACTCTATTACCTTGAACAACTTGTTTAGTCTCAGGTTTTTGTGGGGTTTTTTGTTTGTTTTAAATCAGGAAGTTGGGAGATAATTATACTCTCCTCATGATGATTAGGAAAGTTAAATAAGGTAACATATGTAAAGCACTTAACATAGTGTATTTTCTATAAATGTTACTTCTTTTTTTCCATTTATATTTAGAGGTTTTTCTTTTTCTTGTTTTTTTTTTTGAAGTAGTAGCAGTAATTTTGATTAGTGCATTCATGCCCTTTTATTGTATATTCTCCTAGGACATGCAGAACAAAATTCATTCCTTCTTTTTGTCAATATTCTTTAAATGATTGATGATGAGCCATTTTTGTGTCTTTGGGAATGGAGGAATTATTATTTCCCCCTATTTTTCTTCAGGAGTGAGTATTATTTTCTTTGCTATAAGTTGAGGACATGATGTTACAGTTAGAACTACCAGAAGAAAAGGAATTGTCCTTTTGCTGATTGATTTGAGGGGTCTGATTATGTGGTGCATTGATGCTGACTCACCCTGAGTGAAGAAATGTATTTCATTTTCATTTCCTCCTATGATATATGGCTGGGCTCATTCTTTCTTACAGAGGTCTTTAAATTCTTCAAGTATAAGCTTTAATGCAAATCTTGTGTGTTTTGAAAATGTCTCTTACTCGGTTTTTAATGGTAAAACAGAATAAAGGGGTTGAAGAAGTGACTCCTTCAGTTTTAAGAATATTAAAATACAATCTTCACCAGCTGTCCATTTAGAAATTAGATTTCCTTTTCTCACATGGGGCACTGTGTGCGTTGGTTAGCTTTAGAGCCAGAATTTAAATGCTCAAAAAGCTTTGAAGCTAATTCTCCACTAAGAAACAGCTGAGAGGTTGAGTATGACACCGTTTCTCCTTGATTCTGCAGTCAAGCAAATGTGCTTCATTCAATCAATCTGCACTACGATGAGATTTTAAAAAGTAATGACAGTTCAAATTCACTTCATAGAGTAAACTTTTCTAAAACCATGGATTGTGATGGTTGAGAACTGGGTTTTTTTTTCTTGTGACGTATGTGGGGGTTTTTTTGTTTGTTTGGTTGGTTGGTATGGTCTGGTTTTGCTACTAAGTTAATTTGATGTATTAAGGTTCATCTGCCTCAGAATTTGTAGGGTTTTAGCATTAAAAAGCTATAACCAAAATACAAACAAGGAGTGCAGTGTTATAAAAAGTGCATTTAAGACAATAGCTAGCGTTTGATATTTTAGGTATTCGATTATATCTTTAGTTTCTTGAGTCTCCTAAATATTCACTCCAGAAAAAAAGTGCAACTTGTTACAAATGGAATTTTTCCTGAGTTCTGTTTTTTTATACCAAATCCTAAAACATTTCCATTCCTTTCTTATGTATTATCGTCTACCTCCTCTTCATTAAAGCATCTTCTTGCCTGCTTACAAATAAAATTCCTTATCAATTTCCATTTCTGTGTTTCCTTGAACAGTTGATACATTCTGCTTTATTTTAAGATCAATTCTCTTTCCCCCCAATTCCAGTACATCTGCAGGACCTCTGATTTTTATAGTCCTCTAAAAGAGGATGCTATAAGGTAGAAAATCATTATATACTTCTTATACATACAGAATAGTAAATTTATCCTCCTTTTTCTCAAAACTGTAAAAGAATTCATTTCATTACAAAATCACATTTTGAATTGTCATTTACTTCCTTAAAGGATACAGTGAGGCCAAAGAAACTTAATTTAGGGAAGAAATCTGGAAAGTGTTTAAGTTCAGGAGGCAACTTGATTTCTGAGTCACATTCAGATTGGTACCACTTCTTTTTTTTTTTTAATTAATTAATTTATTTTTATTTTTGGCTGCCTTGGATCTTCGTTGCTGCACGCGGGCTTCTCTAGTTGCGGCGAGCGGGGGCTACTCTTCCATGCGGTGTGTGGGCTTCTCATTGCGGTGGCTTCTCGTTGTGGAGCACGGGCTTTAGGTGCACGGGCTTCAGTAGTTGTGGCATGCAGGCTCAGTAGTTGTGGCATGCAGGCTCAGTAGTTGTGGCTCATGGGCTTTGTTGCTCCGAGGCATGTGGGATCTTCCTGGGCCAGGGCTTGCACCCGTGTCCCCTGCATTGGCAGGCAGATTCTTAACCACTGTGCCACCAGGGAAGCCCGGTACCACTTCTTTTCATTGCTGCATTTGAGAAAGTAGTGTCAAACAGTTAAGTTTGGACTATAAAAGACAAAACTAATAAAAATGAAAACAAAAAACAGGAGTCAGGGAAAACACTAATGGTTCTAGAGCACTAATGGAAAAATGAGGTAATAAGTCAAGAGAGCTATATTACATTTGCTTTGAGAAATGATAAAAGTGATGCCCCAAACCATGTCACAGTGAATGCAGTAACTCTGTGATGTTTTAAAGGTCATTTTGACAGGGAGAGTCCAGAGATAAAGAAGGAAAATGAATATAAAGTGCCAAATTTTGTTAGGCCTTAAAGTAGATGGTAATAAAATTTCCTATAGGGAATGTTTTAAAATGTAGCATACTAGAAATTATGAGTGGTCCCAAAGGAGTCTTATTTTTCCAGTTGAAGTATCTGCTACTGATCTGAGATTTAACAGTATGTGGTGGTCAAAATAAACAGGTGGTTATGAAAAATTTAATTTCCCTGGCGAATGAATAAATAACAATGACATGCAAGTAAGTGTAGTATCACATAGTTCACATTGTGTTGAAGGTCACATAGTGAAGGTAGAATTCAACTTTATTTCCCAAAATGAGCATTTGTTGCATGCCTACTGTGTGCCTGGCACACCTATAGGTTTACTGTTTTAGCCATCTGAATACGTATATGGAAGGTGGATGGGGCTTATATATATAAGCACAAATACAAAACTTTTTTTGGAATTTTTGAAGAATCACAAATATTACTTCATATTTTAAAGTGAGAAAGATTAGCAAATATTAAATACTTTAAAAAATTCCCTAAAGTGTATGTGCTCCAATTTCACCATAAACAGTTGACTTACCTAACATCGTAGAGTCACTGTTAGATGTTCTCCTCTCTTTGTTCTTCTTCATACACACACACACACACACACACGATCTTCAAGTGGTCATTTTTATATTGGTTCTCAATAATAAAAGTTTAGAACAATTCATTGACATGTAACTCAATTTAAGTCATGCTTGTGGACACCTAAACTGATATGATGCATACATGTTGTTTTGGTGATATGACAACATAAGTACAGAGGTTCTTGATGTGGATTCCACAGACAGGCTGCAGTATCTGCTCACTTGCATTCTTCTGAGGAGAATTTTCATTGCTTTTCTTGATTTCTTAAAAAGGCCTTTACCTCTGAAAGGATGAAAACCAGTATAATAGAGAGAAAGCCTAAAAAGCCAAGAGAAAGCGAGAGTTCACACATCTCTGTGGTAGCCTCTCCCAAATTTCAGACATCTGAATTGTACTTTAGGAAGAACTGGATAGGAGTCGATTCAGGGTTGTGCTTGCTAAGAGTTCCTGAAGTTCCTTCATTCCACAAGTAGCACACAGCCTAGAAAATAGTTACAAGGAGTGAAGATACTCAGGACCCGAATGTGAAAAATGAGAAGCTTGCCCTTTTTTTGCTCGAGAAGGAGCAGCTTTCTCCTTTCCAACTTGCCATGTATAGAACACTTGCAGCAGCTTAGACAAAACTTGCTTTTCTTAAAAAAAAAAAAGGTGCTCCAAAAGTGTTCAGTGCCTAGACATGTGATGCCCTTTACTATATTCTCAGAGTTCTATATTGCAAAACATTGAGAAGACCATTTTAACTTAGCGAAATTCAAGGACAGTTTCCACACACTGCTATCCACTATAAGAGAATCCAAATTTGGCTCTAAGAATGTTTACTTTGAAGAAATATTGCATCTAAACATCAGCCAAAATCAACTAACTAGAGACTGAACTCTCAGGGAGCTGAATGAATTGATTTGATAGATGAGAGTATTTGGAACTATATATTTGAATTTTAAAAATCATGTGTCCCATCAAATAATAATTTTTAGTACTATCTTCCTTAGCTCATAGAGTATTTATTTCTTAATGCCACTCCTGGGCCATTCAGTTCAGCGATCATGTTCCAGCAGGTACCAGGTACTTTCCCTAGATGTACTCACAGTGCAGCCAAAATGACAAACATATTCACAACTAGCTATAATGCACTGGGATGGGGACTGTAATGGGGATATTGCTATGGGAACATAAATGAGTGAGCAATATATTTTGGTGGAGGTGTGGAAGGTATTTGTGCAGAAGAGAGGAAGGAAAAAGGACAGAGATTTGTCATCTCTGTGGGAGTATGGAGTAAAAGATTCAGGGGTTTCATACACAATTTGGTTGCATTTTAAGCTAGGAAATGAATGATGAATTAGTAGTAATCTGGAGCAATTTTTTCAGGATTGGCAACCTGTGAGCAAATGATTTAGTAAACCTTTGTTTATAATCCTCAGACTCAATTTAAAACATATTTTTAGATAAGAGGTGTTTTGCTTATAGTATCTCCCTTAATAGTAGCAATAACCCTCTGAGGTGAGTTGTTAGCTTTATTTCAGAGAGGAAGAAATAGCTCCAGAGAGAGTGAGCAAATGGCTCTGGTTACACAGTTACGAATCACTGCTAACGTTCTAGCTGATTGAATTAAATGTAAGAGGAGAATCTATGATGAGGAAACAAATTATGGTATTGATAGAAAAAAAGAATAATATCTGTGCTATGTTTCTTTTGAGGTCCATAAAAATTAAGTCTCTGTGTTGAGTATAACATTGAAAATATCAGATCTCAATAATAAACTTTTATTATAAGAAGCTAATCAAATTGGTAACTTGAAGAATTACTTCTCACTATTTTTAAAATAGAAAAACAAATAGATCACTTTTAATAGTATCTGTTCTTTTCCTTAGCCTCCTCTATCCTAATGAAGGATCAAGAAGGAGATGGTTTCTGACAGAAAAGTGCCACCCTAAAACGTGGATTAAGACTTGTCATCGATAGAAATCCTAGGTTCACAACTTTGCCCAATCCGTGGCAATTAATTAGAGCTCCAAAGAAGTGATCTAGTTGAAAAAATGCCTAGGAGATCTTTGTTCACTCTTGAGTCAAAACCTTCATGAAGTTAAAAACATTTTACTCCACTTCTACTTAGTTTTGAATAATTTTGGCCTCTCCAAGGTGACAGTACTTTAAGACAACTAGTAATTCCGTGATTTTTTCAGTGGTACTGGTAATACACTCTGGCAGAAAATTTGTTGACTTTCCTCCTTTCATTTGAATCAGTGCACTTTATGGACACCAATTAATGAATTAATGTTTCTAAAATTTTGCATTGCCTCTGAGATATTTTCTAGCGTTGGGCAAAACATGTGCTCTTCCAGACCACAAGTTATAAGTGGAGAAAATAGTGCCTTTTTTCCCAGTATTGTTGCACACTGCGGCAGTCACTTAATGTGTGTAACATGCTGAGTGTTATCATCATGGTACAGTATTGGATTTCTTTGGTATATTATAGAGCAGAATATTAAACAATAATAAGATAGAACAGCTTTGCAAACAACCGGTGTTTCAGTCATTGATAATTATGAAATTATGCCAGATAAACTTTTTTTTTTCCTCTAGCCACTTCCTAAAGTGTCAGTGGGAAACAAAATGCTCAAGTGAGGAAAGCACTAATAGAAAGAGCAAGTGTAGTCATGACTCTAGGGAATGACATAGTTCAACAGCTGAACATACTTTTCAGAAATTATTAGACTCATAACTAACAGTTGTACTAGTTTTGTTTGAAAATATGGTAGCCACCCCATTTTAGAACATAGGATATAAGTAAGTCATATAGTTTTACTGTAATCTTCCAATGTAAGTTTGTACTGTTAGCAATGAAACAACTGGCCACTAGTGCATCTTTGATAAAGCTAGATAAAATGGAAATTTTGTACAAGATCTTCATTTCTGTATTATAGACAGTGAATCAGAAAGTCTTTAGAGCAACAACTTTATTGCAATAATTTATTACAAACATTGTAATATCCTCAGTTCTTTAATATCCTTGGTTCTTTACTAAATCTACCCCCTCCCCACTATGCAATAAAAATATGTGATGTACTTTCTCCAGGGCCTATAAAAAAATAAATATTGCAACAAGTAACTGTTAGCATTGTTTGTGGAGTCTCACTTCTTTCAGGGGAGGACAAACAGGACTAAAGATAAGACATTAAGCTGAATCAGTTATCCTAGAATTTCAATATTGAATTATTTTTGTAGGTGTGGGTGATACTTAATCACATTTGCTGGGCATTTTTTTACATCTTTTCTTTCAGAAGAAAAAAAAAACCCAGCAACATACAATCAGGTATTCGTAAGTTCTGTACTAATTCTAATGCTTTCCAGGACTAGGCTTGTTTCTCTAATGACTAAGATTTGTATTAGTTCCGTATTAGCCAAATTAGTTGGTAACAGTATTTTCACACATTTAACTAGAAAATTATATACACACATGTCATTTTATTCTATAAATTAATACTGTTCTAATTGTATAATATAAAGAAAAAGTCTCTTAGTATTTAAGTCTAAAGCAATCAACACTTTAATAAACCTTGATCCTGTAGGTAAGAGTTCATGCACTTTTCATAGAGGAAAAATAGAGCTTATAAGGGTCTAATTATATATACAGTAACTTTGATTCAAGGCAACTATTTTATCTGGAGTCAAATAAGCTACCCTTATTTGAATAGTTTGGGGGAAATACAGCTAGTATTTTTCAAAGAAATACGTTTTTATTAAAATTTTGGATTATTCATTTACTAACATTTTTGGTGCATATACCAGGTACACTACTACTCTGGATACACATGTTTTTTAGAAGTTAAGCATGCCAGCTCAGAAGCCACACACTCTTTACTAGAAAATTGCTTTAGTTTTCCATGCCACAATTTCCTTATGTATGAGAAATAGTGTCTTATCTACTTCATAGGGTTATTGCAAGTATCAAATGCATAAATACATGTAAAAGGTATAGAATGGGGCATGAGCCACAGTATGATCTCAATAAATTATATCTATTATTAGCTATTATTATCTCATTTAATCCTCACGAAAACCTATTGAGTACTTATTCCCATTTTACAAGGAGCCAGGCTACCCTAAATTATACATCTAGTCAAGTATCAGAATTCACATTAACACTTAGAATTTTTTGAATCCAAAAATCATGTTATTTTTACTATGCTGAGGATGAGAGGGAATTTCAGAGCAAAAGCATGTTGGTATAGGAATGAGAATTTTTATGATTATGCTGAAGAATTAACTTTGCTTATTTTAGAGTTATGGGTAAATAATATTAAATAGTTGTAAGGCCAGTTTAGAGAATATCTTAAATGAGAGGCATTGTAATTTGGGATTTTTTAAAGGCAGGTATTTAAAGGCACTGAGAACATTTAGAAATGTGTGTTTGAAAGAAAGAAAAAATAAATGTCTATAGGTGACAGAAAAGACAAATTTCTTTGGAAAAGGACAAGATTAGCAAGAGAAGTGAGGATGACCTTACAGGAATCTTGATGTGAAGTCCCAGCCAGACTAAAATGACATCAAAACAATGAACTCATGTTCAGAACACTATAGTTGTTTCAAAGAAACAAATGCTTTGTGATAGACTGACCATGATATGTGAAGAAGAGGAAAAAGCAGCTTACTTTCTAACCTGGGAGTCTGGCTTCATTCACTTAGGATGAACAAATCAAAACTGAGCACCTGCTATGTATCTTCCATGGTGTTAAGTACCATGAAGTAAAGTGGAAGAACTAGAACTTGAACTCGGATGTTTCACATGGTCTTTACTCTTAATTTCACTGTATTGCCTCCAACCTGTGGGTGGCAGCATGTTCAGCTATTTTGAGTCTCATTCTAGAGATAGGGAGAATGGGGCTCAAAGATACCCCAAGTTATTTTAACCATAAGAGAAGAATGAGTGCTAAAATTCAGAACCTTTGCAGTCTTGTTCTGTGCTTCATGATTATTAAATACTTCTATAATTTTTTCAGTGTAAGTACTAATCTCTCTGGGAAGATTACTGTCTGCTTGAGTAAAGGCTGTGCTGTATGTTTGGTGACACAATGGTTCCATTTGCTTTGCCTTTTTTGTTTTTTTTCCCCTGGTGTACAATTATCTAGCTAGGCTTGAGGAATTTTCTCTTCTTCCAGAGGGGACCCTCTCAAGTTATCAAAGGAGGAGCCTCCATTAGAGGAATCTTGTTCTTTTAGGGCTTCTGCTGAACACTTTTGGTTCTAGAGAACTGATCTTTGTTCCCCAGAAATGATTTAAAGAATAATTTATCATAAAAATTAAATAGATTACACTGTAAAAATCACGAATTATTCCTGTAAAACTATAGATGAAAGCAAGCACAGAAAATTATAGTGTAAAGTTTTTAATTAGCTTCTGATTAGCTGTAAGCTTATGTTTTAAATGTACCATTCAGTACCTTAGAATAACTAGGCGTAAATTAAATAGCCACTGGTATGTACATGGTAAAAAGATTAATACTGCAACTAGTAGGCATTTTTGCTGGCATAGTTTTTATACTTTTTACTGTAAAGGGGGGTGGATTCTGTAGAGTGGGAGTATCCATCACATGATTATTGGAGTGGCAAAATATTCTTTCAGAACATGAGCAGTAGACTTTACCTAGTTGCTATGTGGTTGCCCATTTGTTCATTTCTTAGAAAATGAGAAGTCTCTCTTTCAAAAATGAGATCCTTGGAAGATTTCACTTATTTATTTTCATAGGAGACCTATTCCTCCAGTAGAAGGGAATGTTGGCCTTAGGATCATAGCAAAACTAAACTCTACTTTGCTACTTTTGTAGGAGCTTTCTTGCTCATTTTAGGTTACACACTTGTTCCTCATTTTAGGGTTGGTGTCAAATCAAAATAATATTTCTATATCCATTCTATTTTTGAAGGTTCTTGGCACCTAAGTTCTTTCAATATCATCTTAGAAGTCAAAAATACTTAAAAGTATTTTTTAAAAAGCAACCCCTCAGTATTCTGACATGAAGAAAAAGGTTCAGTTGCTTTCCAGTTATGCAGATTGTTAACTGCTTAAGCAACTAGGATTCTTCTGAATTAGACTTTGGATCTCATTGGGCAAAATACCATAAAATTCTTAAGCCTACCCAGAATTCAGTAAGACTTAGATTCAATCCCCAGACATCTCTACTGGGATGATGATGATTACTTTCATCCTTTTGGTTACTTTTAGGATTAACACAAAATGGAGGAAAGACTATAACAAAGTTATAGTTTGGCAAACAAAGTTTAAGAGTGTATAACATTGTCTGTTTTTGAAAAGGGTTTCCCTCAATAATATAACTGACCTTGGATATGTTAAAGGAGGTCTAGCCAATGTAGAATTACTACTTGCTTCGAATGCAAAATGTAAATTCACATATAAATGTATTCTTCCTGGATATTATAAATATGGCTAGAATTTACAACAAAAAAGAATCACTAGAAAGACTTTTGTAAACTTATTTTTTTAATGTTTCCATTATTGATTTAAACAAATCAAAATTTAGCAATATGGGTAGTTTTGTATTTATATACTATTGAGATATTTCTCTTACATTTGAACAGTCATTCCTTCTGGAGAGACATGGAGATTCTGCTGCCTTCCTCAATGCCAGGTGGGATTGTCCTGTCTTAGAAGAAAGCCTTAAGGAGTGGGAAAGGAAGGAGAAAAAAAGGAAATCATTCTCTTTCCTTCACCACTGCCCATACTTTCCAAAGTAGTTCTTAGTAGTTCCTTATACAGTACGGAAATGGAGAGAAAGCAAACACAGGAGGGATAGAATATGTGGAGACAGGGGAGCCAAGGTAACTAGGAGAGCAGAATGGCTGGCCAAGGTAATCTTTCTCACTCCTTTACCAGAGGACTCCCATTGGCTATGCTTCTCCTTTTCCTGATAAACTTCCGCTGTCCTTGTTGTTATTGTGTCTTTCTTTCATCTGTAATAAAGACCTAGAGGAGAAGGGAGAGGAAGAGCTGGGAGGCAGAGAAAAAAAAGAGGGTGTGCGGGGAGAAGGGCAAATTCAAATTTAGATTGCCTTAAAACTTCCATTGCTGCCACTTCTTGCCCTCTGTCCCTACTGTTTCATCATCGTAGGCTGAAGATTGCCTTTGAGTGGTGAAGGAAAGAAAGAGGAACCTGGAGATAGGAAAACTCTAGTCTCCCTCAGTATCTACCATTCTTCTTCTATTTCCCTGCCTTGTCTGACACCTTACTTAGAGCAAAGGCTCTTAAACCCTAAGCTTCTGGGAGGGGGGGTTCTTAAATGAGCTTCACAATGTTCTTTACTCCATGAAATTATTAGTTTGGGGTGTCTTTGAGGGTTTGGACAGAGAGAGTGCATAGAATTGACTAGATTCTTAGATATAGCCTGGACTTCAATTTGGTTCAGTGTAACCTAACTCACATGTGCTTTTTAACTCTTTTCCTTGGCTTCTCTCCAGCTCTTCATCAACCCTTATTTTGCTTCTGTGGGTTCTCCTGAAAATTTAACCACCATGTGTACAAAGTTCTTTCCTTTGGAAAATGTCTACAAATGATAAACAAAGGAAGTTTCCAGACAAAGAATTTTAAGATTAGAGACAACCTATAATATTTATTAAAATAAAATGACAGACAAATCAAAGGCTGGATTGAGGTAAGATATATTTTATCCCCCTGCCCCATACACAACAGAATTTTGTAAAAGAAAGAAAAATATTTTTAAATCCTTCATTTGTAATCTTGAAGCATCTGAACTAAATATTTGAATGCCTAGAAAGGCCATGAGTTGCTATGTGCTCTTGGGATCACTCTACTCATATCCTTTGTAAACTCCCCATGACTGTATAAATATTATCAGACAACCTTAGAATTAGATGCTTAACTTTTTTGACCAAAAGATTTTCCAGGGCTAAAAGGCCCTTTTCACACAATGTTTCTCTTAAGGTTTAATGAACCTGGAAACAATAACTCTAAAAAGAAAACCAGGGAAATCAGAGAGTATTTTTCTATCAATTTTTCACCCTTATATTCTTGAGCCACTTTCTTTTCTTGATTTGAAAGGAAAAAAATTTTCTAAAGGTTCTTCTTTCCAAAATATTGTGATATTCATGTTTTCTGGCACTGGAAGAGATTAACTGAGTACTCTACACATAATTTTTGGAATACTACATACAATGCATGTATTATAAATACTAGGAATATATATACAAACACCATTTAAAATTTTCTGCTAATCTCATTAATGATGGAATTGGATATTGAGCAAATTACAAGGAGTAGATATTACAGTCCTGACTTTTAATAAATATTTCAGAATTGCTACTTTTAAAAGGTAATTCATGAAACACTGCATTTATATATCTCTTAATAATTCCACTATTTATCTCTCCTGTGGAGACATGGTAGTTGTTGTGTGGACCATTATACAAAGCAAAGGTAGATTAATACTATTAGTTTCTGAAACAGTTAACCAAAAGTATTTATTAAAACTAGAAAGTGTGTTTGTGAGGGCATGCAAAAAAACAAGCCAGTGCCAGAGTGTGCTGGAGTTGGCCTCCAGAAGGGAATTGACATGACCAGACCCTTAAGAAAGGAAGAAATGAATCTTTAATCTTTATGACTTGGTGACTTACATTTCTCCATTTATCCTCAATATAACCTTCACACTGGACAAAAATGAAACATTCACAATGAATTTATGTTGATGTTCTTAGTTACAGAAAAAAATCAAACGTAATATGATTGCATTCTAACCTTTGGTTGGAATCTGAATCTATGCTTCCATTTCATGCCCAACTTCAGATAATAAACATTAAACCAACATCTTGGGACTTCCCTGGCGGTCCAGTGGTTAAGACTCCTTGCTTCCAATGCAGGGAGCATGAGTTCTATCCCTGGTTAGGGAACTAAGGTACCCCATGTGGCACAGCCAAAAACACCAAAAAAAAACAAAAAAACACCAACATCTTAAATTGTTACACACTATAATCCTGTCTGCAAAAAGTCTATTTTGCTCTTTAAAACTTAATATTATGTGTCAACCATTCTTCCCACCATCCTTCTCTTGGTTGCCATGTCAGTAGATGAAAAGAACAAAAGCATCTGCCTGAAGCAAATACACTGCAGTTCACTGTCAAACAGAGACTCCCAAGAAACCAAACAGAAAAGGAATAAAAATGAGAGGCATGTTTTATTAAATGTCTTCTACACTTGCTTCCTTTATCTTTTAGACCTGTTTACCAAAGCCCATTGGATATCCTTCATTTCTTTAAAGCCACCAAAGATATGAGCTAGTCGTTATTTTTGTCACTGCACTGGACATTTGTCTCATACCATTAAATTATTAAGGATAATGGCCTAGCATTAAAAAATAATAATGTTCCATATATGTAGGGGATCTCCATGAAAGTTCTTCAGCTGAAAAAAAGGTTATAGTTGCTAAGCAGATTGGTTACTTATTAAGCTAGCATTGTAAATAAAAAGAATATTTAAACAACTGGTATCTCTGTGATCCTACCATTAATCTTCTCCAGAAAGACTGTGACAAGAAGCTATATTTGACAATAATTTTAGAAAATGATAGTGAAAATTAATTGATTATGCAATTTACATTTAACTTTCAAAATTATGTTAAAAGAGTGTGCAATCTGTTCATTTAAATTCATTTTGGAATTAAAATTATTTTAACTTACAAAATTTATCTTTCAGAATGAGATACTATTTGTTTACTAATAATTTATAGTAAATTAGCAATCTGTTAAAATTTATATCTCTATAGCACTGTTTGGGAAATTACAATTTTTCCGATTTTTTAAAGAAACTATGCCTGAAATTTCGACAGAACCTAACTAGGTAATAAAAGAGAAAACAAACAAATCAGTAATACATAAGTAAAAACGTTGTATATAATCAATCAAAACTTTCAGTCTGTACAGTAGAGCAGTGAATGATTCATTAAAAATAAAAAACATACTAATTGTTACATGTTTTCAGGGACAGTATAGTTTTAATAAAAGTTTAATTTCAGACTATTTTGGATTTATAGAAAAGTTGTGAAAATAGCACAGAGTTCCCATATACTCCATACCCAGTTTCCCGTATTCTTAACATCTTAACAATAGTATGGTACATTTGTCACAATTAAACCAATAATAATTAAATAATTATCAATTAAAATTCATACTTTATCCAGTATTTCTTAGTTTTTACCTAATATTATTAGAATACCACCCTCCATTCAGTCATCATGCCTCTTTAAGGTCTTCTAGACTATGACAGTTGCTCAAATCCCACCCCCTCCTTTTGATTCATCTTGACAGTTTTGAGGAGTACTGGTCAGGTATTTAGTAGAATATTCCTTATTGGGATTTGTCTGATGTTTTTCTTATGATAATTTTGGGATTGGAGTATTAGGCTCTGAGGAGGGAAACCACAGAGGCAAAATGCAATTCTCATCCCATCATATCAGAGGTCCATACTATCAACGTGATTAACAACTGCTGTCGTTAATCTTGAACACCTGGCTGAGTTGGTGTTTGTCAGGTTTCTGCCCAGTAAAGTTACTCTTTTTCCCTCTTTCTATACCATTGCTTTTGGAAGGAAGTCACTATGTGCAGGCCTCACTTAAGGAGTGGGTATTTATGCTCTGCCTCCTTAAGGGTGAAGTATCTACCTAAATAACTTGGAATTATTCTGCATGGGATATTTATCTATTCTCCCTTATTTATTTATTTAATCATTTATATCAGTATGTGCTCATGGATATTTATTTTATGCTTTCAATTATACTCCTTTACTACTTTGCTTATTTTGTTGCTCTAACAGTTCCAGACATATCTTTTGAACTATTTATTTATATTTGGAGTTCTTAGCACAGTGCCAGAAACATAGGAGATACTCAATGAATGGTAATTTAATGCAAACCTAAATGTAGAAATATGCTCATGGGCTATTTCCTGATTAAGAAATAGAAAATGTACCTTATTAAGGTAAACCTAATCCTTAATTGCAGATCCCCACTTATACCCTTAGAAAGAAAAAAAAATGAGAGGAGACATAGTATATAATTTAGATATTGCTGCAGTAATGTGGCATTATAAACAACTACCAAAACTTAGCAGCAAACAATAAACATTTATATAGCTTGTGAGTCTGTGAGGTTCAGCCTATCTGGGCTGAGTTTGGCTGATTTTGGCTGGGCTCGCTTTTACACGTATTTGTAGGTGTCAGAGGGTGGGAGAGTGGTCAGGGGGAATCAGCTGGAGCTAGTTATGCCTCAGGTAGCCTAACTGGGGCAAATTAGCTCCAGTCCAAGATCGTCTCTCTTCACGAAGGAGGCCAGCCTGGGCATGTTCTGGGCAAGAGTGAGCAGAAATGTGTAAGTACTTTTCTGAAGACTCTGCTTGCATCACATTTGCTATCATTATGGTGGCCAAAGCGAGACACAAGGTGACCCCAAATTTAAGAAGAGGGGAAAGAGGTTGTGCTTCCTTAGCAAGAGGAACTAAATGGTCACGTGGCAAATGTGGCATATACAGGAAGGGGTAAAGAATAGGGCCATTAAAGCAATCAATCTACCATGCTTAACTATGTAAAGGAAAGTGTCTAAGCTCTCCCAGCTGTGTGTTGATGGTTTTTGAAATAAGTTTCCACCCTTTCCATTTTTGTTATGAATTATGACAGTAAATGGAAGTGCAGCATTATCATGAACTGTCATATTTCAAAAGCTGTTCTTTCCAAACTGAGGACCAAATCATTTAAAAGTATAAGATAGTAATTTACTTTTCAATTCTGCACACATCTTGGATTATAATAAAATCTTACTGAACAAAAGCTTTTTAATAGGGGTGTATTTTCAATATGAATGAGAAGTTCATGCAGCAAAATTTGAAGTGTAATAATGAACAGGTCTGCAAAATGAAAGAATTAGCTAAGCCTATAAATCTCCTCCATATACATTTATGCCAGAATTAGACATATGAATAATCTATTCTTAGTGAATATTCAGGAAAGGATAAACTCATACTTCTAAAGAGGTCTCCATGGAAATGCTCTTTCAAGTAGAGTTATTGACAACTGCAAAATATATAACTTGAATATTTGTTGTTTTAGGGTTTGTTTGAAATAAAATACGCCTTTAAGAATTCATGCATATCAAATCCTATTTTTTTCTGTAGGAAAATTGAAACAAACTGAAATAAGTATCTTTTTTCTCAGAACATGTGAAAATAATGTGTGAAATGTAATTAAACATAAACTTTTATGTTTACATCTTATATGCTAAAGACAATCCTAAAAGAAGCAGTTTCTATTACACTTCCCTTAGAAAGCTACTTATGTTTGAGGTAGCACTTTGTAGTGAAAAAGATAAAAGTTTCAGATCCAAGGAGATCTGCGTTGAAATCTTGATTTTTTGTTTTGAAAAATTGGTTTAGCTGGCGTTTTTACCTCTGCGAGCCTCAGTTTCCTTATTTGTAAAAAGGAAGTATAGTGTCTATTTCATATGTTTTTTAATGAGAATTTAATGATATATAAAATGTCAAACTTAGTACAGTGCTTTACACATAAGATCATTAGTAATATTTGGATATCACTGGTATACACTCTTACATTTATTTAATACCTTACTTCCCAATACTACCTTTAAAAAAATTTTTCAGTCACTTGCCAGGGTACATGCATTTACTATTCTCAGGTTTAGGTTATCTGCCATATACCAAAACTTTGGTTCAAATGTAAGCATTGGAAAATGCATGCTAGAAAGAAAATCCTCCTGCAGAGTCTGAGCAAAATAAATGAATGGTATAAACCAGTATGTTACAAGGATTTATATATACACTCTCATTCTAATCACATTCTCTGAAACTTAACAGGAACATGTGCATTAACCAGTTTAATGTAACCAATTTGTCCCACTAATACACACACACACACATAAATTAAACTGGAGAACTTTGTTCAGAATACTTTGAGCTTTGAGAAATGGCCATATAGGAAAGTAAACAGGATTGTAAATATTAAACTTCAGTTTAAGTATCACTTTTTCCTCCTTCCAGAGACAATGAAATCTCTTGCTTATAGCTATAATAATCAGGCTAGTATTTTAGATACATTTCTAAGAACTGTTCTTAGTTTGATTCTTCTGCTATTGCCAGATGCTTGTCACAGGATATCCTAGTTGATGCCAGGTCCTCAATGCCAGTGTCAGTGAAGGATACAGGCTCAGTCGATAAATAGATGTTCAATGTGCAGTTTTCAAATCAGAGCTTCCCCTGGTTCAATGAAACATTCTGATATTCCAGCAAAGCAGTTTTTCACTACAAGATCCTGAATATTGTTTTGCATAGAATCCGTGAATACGTTATGTCTAAGCTACCAAATTCCTCCTCTACCTTCTTTGGAGGGTGCTGAGGAGGTTTCCAAACAGAGCTTATTACTTCCATCACAGTAAGAAATATATGCACATTCTCAGACAAGCTGACACCCTGTAACTGGATTACAGACAGTGTCTTTAAGTTTTGTGATAGACATATGATGAGATGGTCAGAGTGAATCTACCAATTAGTCCTTATCCCACTGCAGAAAAGTGCTCCTGGGTCTGCTGCCAGGAAGAAGACTGGGTGATTAATTAAGAGCAATAGAGGTGTTTCTTTGTACTCATATTTCCTTCCCCCAAAGTCACTTACTTCATTGTCCCACCAACGGTGATATATGGAAGGGTCTTAATTATAAGACTAACTGATCTTAAAATATAAGACTAAGGTGCCGTTGATATTAAGAATTCCTTATGATTCATAGCAACTTCAAAATCTATTTTCCCTGTGAAATGACTTTCTCTTTTAAATTCTTTGGTATTTATGGGATTAATAATGTGTTGCATTAACACAAAGCCTTTCATCCAGGAACTTCAAAGCACTTTTTATTTGTCACATACTATGGTTAATTTTATGTGACTACAAATTGCTTTCATGATTGATATTGAAGTGAGAAAACGTTAAGAAAAACAGTACAATTTTGGGAAAAATTTCAAATGCATAAGATTTTATCTTAACCAGTTGTCTTTGTTTTCTATAGTTCATGGTAAATGAGACTGAAATGTGGAAAGTTAGATTTGTTAATAACTTTTTATTTTATTTGTTTATTTTTTTTAAATTTTATATTGGAGTATAGTTAACAATGTTGTGTTAGTTTCAAGTGTACAGCAAAGTGATTCAATTGCACATATACATGTATCTATTCTTTTTCAAATTCTTTTCCCATTTAGGATGTTACATAAAGGATCTATTTATTTTAAATTGGATTTTAATTTTAAATGGTTTGTCCTTATTTTGAAAATATAACATGGAGAATATTTTGTCTCAGATTTTGAGTTTTTTTCACGAAAAAATTTCATATCTTAATATATGTAAACGTACTCTACGTTGGCCTTTTGATCCTCTTGGGCAATTACTAAAGTAATTCATAGACCTGTTCTTATTGGTAAGTAGAGATAAATTTATCAGGACACTAAAGTAGCATTAGGTAAATTAAGATCCATTGACCTATAAGATAGCTAATTCTCTAGAAATGAAGCTGTTTATTTCTTAACTCATATAAGTTTATATTGGAATTTTGACAGTGCTAATGAATTTACTGTTTAATGAGCTCTTATTTAGTAGTGCACGGTATGAAATTCTGCCCAATGATAATACACGTATGTAGAAATTGTGAACCAATTTTCTACATGTGAATAGAATTCTAAGCCTAACTAAATATTTTAAACTCTTTATGTTTGTGATTTAAAAGCAAGTCTCTGGAAATAAATTACAGTATGAAAATAAGTAAAATCCTAGTATGGTTTGCTGTGTTATAGTCTTTGCCTCTGCTACAAGGCAATGATATGACATTAGGCAAACCCCTTAACTTTCTTCAACTGTGAAATTAGGGCATGTATGTTGATTCCTCAAGCCATTTTAGGCCTCTATATGATTTAGTAAATTGTAACTCCTAAAATATGGATTGTTCTTTCTCTGTTTTTAAACCATGCTTATGGTTGTGTGCTATCAACAACAACAAAAAAATAATAATGATTAATTATCTTACTTCAGTTCTGTAGTCAGCAGAGCTGAAGCAACCAGTGGCAAGTCACACAAGGAAAAACACACCATCTAGAGCTGTTGATGGAAAAATAAATGCTATTCTTTCTCCTTCGGAAATTTAACATTAGTAAATTAAAAAGAGAACACAAGCACTGCTAGACATTTCTAAGAATACACCATATGACTGTCACTATTTTCCTCCCATGGTTATTATATGATCTAGCATCAGCATGGTGCTGTTCATTTCTTCCATGTATAAAGCTTTAAGTAATTAATACAATGGTATTGGAGGTTATGGCTCTTTCAGTAGCAAGTAGGAATCTGTCTCAAACTACATTTATAAAAATGAAATTTACTGGGTCACATAACTTCAAAATAGTGGGATAGTACTGGCTTCAGACCTAGAATCCAGAGCTTGTATGATGCCAACATACACATCTTACCATCTCTTGGCTTGGTTTTCTTGTCTTGACTTCATTTGAACAACTTCTTGCCATGGTGTGTGTGGTTAGGATGGCCAGTATCACAATTCTTCTACTCAGCAACTTCACTTTAAAAAGCTTCTCTTCCTTAATTGTCCCAGTAAAAGTTCTTCACCTGAATTACCTTGGCCTGAGTCACCACCTAAAGGTCACATGCCATCTGAACCATACATTTGGCTCAATGGGATGGACTCTTCCTATTGTCCAAATTAAGTGTGTTCTCATACCTGGAACCTGCCAGGGGTGGAGGTGGGAACAATGTCAACCTGCCTGAATTGCATAGGCTAGGATTTGGGGAGGAGTGATGATGTAATGACAATCAGGGTGCTGTTCTCAAAAGAGAGAATGACTGCTGGGCAGGCTCAAGCAATAGATAGCCACTCCAATAAGGAATCAAAAAGGAAGAAAAGTCAGAAAGTAAAGTACCACTCTTTCAACAACTATATTTTGAGTCTTGCTACGTGTCCCATATACTTAGAACACAGAAATGGACAAAACAAACAAAAATCCTTATTCTTATGTTATTTACTCTGGCGGGAGAGACAGAATATGTGTTGACCTCTAGCAAAATATTGTGTTTTGGTCTGTTCCGGCTCCTATAACAGAATAACATAGGCTGGGTGGCTTAAAAACAATAGAAATATATTACTCATAGTTCTGGAGACTGGGAAGTCCTAGATCAAGGCACCAGCAGGTTTAGTGTCAGATGAGAGCCCACTTCCTGGTTTATAAATGGTCATTTTCTCAGGTCCTCACATGGAAGGGACAAGGGAACTCTCTGGGGTTTCTTTTATAAGGACACTAATCTCATTCATGAGTGCTCTACCCTCATGACCTAATCACCTCCCAAAGGCCCCACCTCCTAATACCATCATATTGGGGTTAGGACTTCAACATGTAAATTCAGGGGAACATAAACATTCAGTCCATAGTAACTGGTGAAATATACTTCATGATATGGGAACTATTTGGATTCAAGTTGGTTCAAGACGGGGTTTGTATGATTAATTCATTTCTCACTTCCACCCACTGTAACTTTGAGGACAAATGCTAAGGACTTTGTTTTATTCTCCTTACAGTTGATTATTTCCTATAATAGTAACAAACCTCTGAAAACTTAACAGAATTTTTAAACCTGCAATATGTCATACATTATAGTAATCTTTGCTTAATTTCATTAGTAAAAAGATTATTTTTCATATACCTTTTGGGGAGCTCATTAGCTGTCCTTTAGAAAGCTTTTCGCAATTTCTGGACCATGATAATATATGACTTCATGGCAAAGATAAAATTAGTTTTTATTTTCCTATCCCTTCTACCTCTCAGCCTCCCCAGACATCTTGAGGCAAGGAAAATTTTTAAAGACTATTCCTTAGCATTCTTGATATTACCTGGAAGGATTCTTTTTTTTTTTTTTCTTTTCTTTTCTAAAGGAATAAAAACAAAATGATTTTTAAAAATCCTAGGTGTTTTGTGAAAGAAGTGCTAGATTGTTCTTATGTGTTAAAATATTAGAACACTTCATCCACAACAGTTAATAAGAAAGAAAAGTTTAATGCATAAGGACATTTAAATTAATTCAACTCTATTACATAAACCTTTGGTATGTATCTGGTAGGGAACTCTAGTTAACTATAATATTAAAGGAACTACTGTCCTAATAGTAAACCATCTTCCTGGGATAAGAGGCTCTTCCTGAATCTGACTTAACACTTTTTTTCCTCCGAAAGAGGAAAAAGGATGTAAGTTAACGTGAAAAGTTTTCCTTTTAAAATCTACCCCAAAATGCATTACAATGTTATGAATTCCTTTTCAAATTACAAATGAATACAAAATACCATACTTAAACCATTGTATATAAATCGGAAGCAGCCTATTTTTACAGCCATGCATATGAAGAGATTCCTAAGCTCTCAGAGCAGGAAAATTTATATTTTTATCAATTTAAAATTTAGGCCACATTTCAATTTTAAAAGAAAAGTTGTAGCCTAAACTCAAACCCTGTTTGTGAGTACATGATTCTGCACAACTATATAACACAAAGTCATCTTTAAGGCATGAATTTGGCCTCTGTTGCCCATTCCTAACATGTTTTCTAAATATTTACTCTGTCATATTCTTTAAAGAGAATGTGATCCTCCTTATGGTATGAAGCTTGATATTCCAGTTAATGGTCTTTTGCTCTTGGGCCTGATAGAGAACCCCTAATTTTTCAGAGACTATATACTAGTTTAGGATTAATTTATCATGCTTGCTTTTTACATAACTCTTCTTTATTTTTGACGTAGTGTGTTTATTCAACATTATGACTCTTTGGCATTTTATTTTTTTATTTTTATATGTGATGGACACACATAATTTTAAAATGTTAATCAAATTTTGAATTTCTTAAAAAAACATGAAAAAATCTATAATTCAATAACATTTATTCAGTGTATACTAGGGAGAATTTAATATGTAAACATTAAAAAATATTTCATTGTGGAATAGATACCAAAATTATATGATGATAAATTTTAATTATTACATAAACATTTCATTAAATATAATAGGCATTATTATTTTCTTGAAATTCTCAGTACTTGGATGTTCCATCAATCCTTAACTATCTGGCAAGTGTAGATTAATGAGAAAAATGTCAAATTGCTGTTCCTACAATGAACCATTCATGTTGTTAAAGATACTGTACAGAAAAATATATAGAAATAATGTTATACTCCTGACCAAGGTATGTGGGATTGGGATGTTATATGACAATTACAAAATAGGTGAAAGTGTTTGCTCTTCAGGCAAGGGTGAGATGAATGGAGGGTCTTAGACAGTGAGTAACCAAAGATTGAAAGCAGAAACTATGTCTCTGTGGTTGTTAGTACCTAGGGTAACAAGTAAGGGAATTAGGCTAAAAGGTAGAGGATTATACTAAGAGTCAGAAGTCAAAGAATTTTAGAATCATTAGCTCAGAGTAAATAGGTCTCAGAGATTTTATTTAATTATTTAAATTATAAACATGTACTGAATGCAAAGTCCTGTAATGGTGATGATGCAGACTGGAATGGAATCCTAGATCAGTCATTTAGATTATCTGAGTGTCTTATGCAATTGACATGTGCCTCAGTTTCATTATCAATAAAAATGGCAAGACAAAACACAGTTTACCCTTGGATAATGCAGTGGTTAATCTGCCTGTAATTTATAGTCTGCTCTCCATATCTGAGGTTCCTCAGCATCCTTGGATTCAACCAACCACAGACCATGTAGTACGGTAGTATTTATTATTGAAAAATATCTGTGTGTAAGTGGATCCATTCAGTTCAAACCCATGTTGTGCAAGGGTCAACTGTAAAATGAAACTAAATAAAAACACCTTATATGTTTGGGATTTTTTTTTTTTTTTTTTGGTATATATATAGAAAATCATGGAATTCACCTTCCACATGGTAAGCACTCAACAAATTACACTTACTATGATCTGGGTAAAGAAACAGTCTCTTTCTAAAATGAGCTTGTGATTCTGTTGGAAAGAAAGCCGTAAAATAAGTAACACAAATGAATAGGAATTGGGGATGTGAAGAATCTGGGTTCAGTGAGGAATCTGAGCTTGTTGTATTTTAAAATGGAAAGTTGGAGCATGTGTTGATCTAGAATCTAAAAGGTCAGGTGCAGTAAGATCAGGACACAAGTATTCAGAGCACAGAATGAATCCAAATCCCAAGTCTGAGTGAGTAATTTCTGTGGTCTATTTTATATTTCCTGAAGGAGTCTTCCAGGCTGAAGGTCAAAGTAATAAGTAAAGTTGCTTCATAGAGAGCAGAATCCCTGTGGCTGCAAAACTTGCCATTTTGTTGTTGTCTTTGTTGTTATTGGCTATAACATAGGAGGAAAAGTGTGGTTAAAGGAATATTTTTACAGTTCAGTTCTGGTCTGTGAATATCATCAAAAATAAAGTTTAAAGTGTTAATAAATAATTATTCTAGTATTATAACTTTATTTTATCTTAAATCATAGGTACTGTTTTTGTGCATGACAGTAATTCTCCTTCTTGATTTTGAATTTGTCTTTAAATAAAATTAGGCATGTGAAAGTCCCTAGCTGAATTTGTAGAACATTTCCACTCTCTTTTTGTTTGTATTCTTTACTTTTCCTTGCTCTGCTATATCATCATAAGAAAAATGCATATTAATTATTACTGTCTAAAAAGTAAATAAGAAATGTAAGGTTTCCAGGATTAAATGATGATGAAAGTAATATAAATAAAAGAAAAACTAGATTAAGTTATATAGATAATATCTTTTTTTTCTAATTCTTTTTTTTAAATGATGGAAAGAAATAAATGAATAAAAGTGAATTTCATTTTACTTTTTAACATTAACATTCAAGGCTTTTTTGGAAAACTTAAAAATAAATTTTTATGTGACACTATTCTGTATTCTAAAAAAGAAAATTATTTTATTTCAGCATCTTTGCAGTTTTGTTTTCAAAACTGTACATTATATTGAATAATTTCTGAATGTGCATGCTATTTCTCTTCTCTCACTTCATTACTTATTTAGTTCAGGGCATAAATCAATATTTTGAATGAAAGCCCTCAACTTATAGCACTGTTAATCATAAAGATGGTAGTTACTTCCCCTGTTTAGCTTTAAAAGTTCAAAATACCAAGTGAGACAAACTGTAATTTTCTTTTACCTTATGATTTATGACTATAAATAATTTATAAGTCATTTCTTAATAATTGGCCATTGGCACTGTAAACAATTTAAAATCATTCTAGCAATATTTAATCTTAATAGGAGACATTTTTTAAATGAATTCTGTCAGAAAATACTGTCATGGTTGATTGAAGTGCTGTCCTTCAGTTTCATTTGTAAATTTTTTTTTTAAAAAACAGGTAAGAATGACAAAATTTAGAAGATGTACTTTTCCTCTGGTGGTGCCTTTGTGAAGATAATATCAAATGTTAATGCCTCAGAGTCAATTTTCATCAGTTTGCTGAGTCAAAGTTTCAGTAAAACTTGAATAATTTTCTTTCACTAATGGTTATTTTAAATTCTTCTTACTTCCATCTTAATACAAATTAAGACAATTTCTTTGTTAGACTGCAGCATTTGACTTATTATCTTACATCTAAAAGAATATGAAGTTATGGTCTCACATTGGGTGAACTTTTCATTCTAAAGATGATTTAGATACACAGTATTATTTCTTTCCTATGGGAAAAATATTAGTTGTATATCATTCATTCAAAATACGTAAAGGCCATTTAGTGTTTGCAAGGAACTCTACTTATGGATGCAGATTAAAGTGATCAAGGAGAAAACAAATTCAGAATGAGAGAAAACACCTTGGAGTAGTTTAGCTGTGGATGCATAAGGAATAGCACCTAAATCAACTCCTAAGTCAACCTTGGGGCAGGAGAGTCAAGAGAACAGGAAACAGGAAAAGGAAACTCCTTCTAAGAGGTAGCACTTTTGATAGGAAAAATAAATGAACCATTTGTTGAACAATTCTAAAACTAAAAAGCAAAATATTTATTGATTATCCTGCTGCCCATTCTGGAGTAGCACAGAGTCTTTTCATACCTATTTTATTTTGCTTAATTTTTTGTGATTGTGATGGAATGAGAGGAGGGGAGATGGTGCTGGGAGACAACCTCCTCAAGTTAGAACTTCTCAAGGTCGGGGACTGGAGTGTCTCATTTATGTCCTTGCTTTCAGTACTTCGTTCAGAGGCCATCAAATAAGAGACTTTCAACTAAAATAAAATTTGGTGCTGTCTTTAAAGGGTTGCCAAGTTACTGACCTCTTATCTCCAACATGCCCTAGGGAAGACTTTAGCAAAGAGCACTGAGCCTACCACCTCCTGTCAGTAATCAAGATTCATTTATGTTAATAATCCCTTTTTTAAAAGCAAGTCAGGCAGGAAATTTAAGTCGATTCACACTTCTACATAAATTACCTCCATCAGATAACCAAACAAATTGCTTTTCTGTTTATGCTATCTCAGATCTTCTGCCCCAGGATATTATTTCAGGCAGTAGAGGAGAGGTGTGAGTTTCTAATCTGCTTGGCGGAATAGAATGAGGGCATGGAAAAGAAACTTGCTCTTTTTAAAATTTTTACTTAGGGTCTTTGTATGAGTTAGAAAATCCTTTCAAGAGCATTTGTTCTAAGCTGCTGAGGCCTGAGCTCGTGTAAAATAATAAGACCTGAATTTATGACTTGGTTCTGTACATCAACCATAATCACTGGATTATGAATAGAAGCCCAAATATCATTTGACCATTTGCCAATGGTGACCCAATGTACTTTGTGACCGAACAAAGAAAATATAAGTTCTAAATATCTGACTTTTCTTGTGGGCTCACCATTTTTTAGCCCAGAACCAGATAATTGGTTTTGTTTTTCATGTTTACACATATTGTTTAATTATGGTAACTAATAGTAGCTACAGTGGCCAAAGTTCACAGATCAACCTCTATGGCAATGCATAGAATCAGGTTTCTGTTCCCATTTTTATAAAAAAGATTGACTAGAAGAGAACATTGCCACCTTATTCATTATGTATAGCTCATTAGTTCCCCTGTCAACTTTCCTTTGCTTTTAATCAATTGAAAGAGAAAACCTTCACAGATTTTCAGTAGGAAACATATGGAGTTGTAGCTCATCAGTTAATGTGTGAACTTATATATAAATGTGCAGCTGACCTTGAATATGCATCCTTCCCGAGTTGCCTCTTCTAAATCCTGTGATCAATAAATGAAATAGTATTCCAGCCCCTTCACAACTCACCTTCAAATATCTGTTTTTCCTACACATTATCTAAGCTTCTGTAAAACTTTTTTTCCCCTGTAACAGGCTCCAATCCTTATTATATTGTAAGTTTCATAAAAGAAGGGCTTAGCATTTCTTCTCAATTTTGAGGTATGACTATAAAATAATGAGTTAACAAGATTGGTATTTAAAGAAATCCAGCTCTACTTAAATATCTAAATGAATACTGCATACTTCTAAGGAGTCACCCTGAGTGGCAATACTTTCATTCCAAGGGTGTTGCCATTACATGTAGGTTATTGCTGTTGTTCTTTTGGGATGGCATTTAGAACCTATTCAGTATTTTCAAGCTTCGATACTTCATAGTCAAGCCTCAATTTTCATTATTTACTACAGGTGAAGATTTTTCATTATCCATTTTTAAAAATAACCAAGGGGATTTAATATACACCAATGTATTGTCTTTTTCTCTGTATATATTTGTGAAAGTATTGGGAAGAATAGAAGATTGGAAATGGGTCGATGCTAGATTTGAGACTGAATGAGATTTTATATTGTTAATTAGGACTAGATTATGACCAGAACCAACCTATCTTTGGCCTTTATACCTCCTTTTGTCTCCTGGGTTTAAGGTACAGGGTACACATAGGGCCATCCTAACTCTCAGAGACACCATGAGCTTAATGATATTTATTGGTTTCAAAGTGTGTTAAAACATTGAATGATGTGAGCCAAGTAACTTTTAAAATTTATTTTAAATTGAAACTTATTTCCACTGCAAGAGAATAATGAAAATATCTTTTCACTTTGCTCCTTAGGATAAATAAGAAAAGTATCAAATGTTTGAAGGGGAAAAAAGATTTTTTTTTAAAGAAAGAGATACTTTTGTGAAAATGAGTAAATTCCAAGTTCTCAGATGGAAGAAGCATTTAATATATCAAAACATTATTAAAAGAAGTAGAATACTTCTTTTTCATAAAAAGAGTTATTTCAACTTAAAGATTTTATTCTTATTTCTCTTTTGAATGCACCCTTTCTAAGATATCAAATATACTATTAAAATGTTAGTATGTATTATTTGGAAAATGAAGTCAAAAGATTATTCATTTAATCATTAATTTTTGTATGAGGACAAGCATAATTTCATGGGGTTTAAATCATGATCCTTAGAGATATTTTTTTCAAACTGCATCCCTACCTCCCCAGCTTTCTCTAGATTTGAAATGCCTCCTCCCTTTTTCCCCCATTTCTACTGTGTTGAAAAGCATACTGTCGACGTGCAGTCTTTCTGGGTAAAGGATGTTGTGCAAATGAGCTTCCTAAAAGCTGAAAAAATGTTGAGAACCATTAATTAAATCATGGCTATCTAAAAGACATTGAATAATAGTAAGAGGTATACAATAAAATTCAATAATTCATTAATTAAAACCATAGCTGAGGTTTTTCAAAAATAATAAGCTTTTAAACTAGAAAATATATGATATATCCAATTTAAAATGATTTGTCTTGAAACTATAATAAATATATATATATATATGGAGGCTTGGATCTTAAACACTGGACAAATGTAGAATGAAACATCTTTGTTATTAAAATAGGCTTAGACAAGTTTCAAACGGCTCTGCATATAAACTTGCTGACATACATAATTTCAAATCAGGCCAGTTATAGCTTTCATACTTTGAACTGAATTCAAAACTCCTACTTTCACAGTATTAGAAAGATAAATCAAATGTTTCTTTAATGCCTACTTTCATTAAATCTATACCCAGTTTTGGAGGACTGCTGTCATGATCCCAAAAACATAGACTGAACTTTTAATAAAGTTCCCAATATGATAAAAAGAATCTGGGGTAATTGTATAGTACAGTCTAAGTGCTGAACTAATTTTATCCCTTTTAAATAAAATGAAACCACTACTCGTTTCTTAAAGGGCCTTTTAAGAAAATGATTGTAAGAACAGCATGATTTGTTCATCACAGAGCAAGAAATGCTGCTTTTTATAATGCATTCAAAATAAAAGGTAGTTATATTTACTTTTACAATGTTATTGCAATTTATTTTAATTGAAGTATAGTTGACATACATTGTATTAGTTTCAGGTGTAGAACATAGTGATTCAACATTTATATACATTATTAATTGATCACTACAAGTCTAGTAACCATCTGTCACCATACAAGTTATTGCAGTACTATTTACTATATTCCCAATACTGTACATTACATCCTCATGACTTATTTATTTTATAACTAGAAATTTGTTCCTCAATTCCTCATCACCTATTTCACCCAACTCCCCACCTCCCTCCCCTCTGGCGAACACCAGTTTGTTCTTTGTATCTATGAGTCTGCTTATGTTTTGTTTCGTTTTGTTTGTTAGATTCCACATATAAGTAAAATTATACAGTATTTGTCTTTCTCTGTCTGACATATATCACTCAGTGTAATATATTCTAGGTCCATCCATGTTGTTGCAGATGGTAAGATTTCATTCTTTTTTATGGCTGAGTAATATTCCATTTTGTTTTCATATCTTGGGTATTGTAAATAATGCTGTAGTGAAACTAGCGATGCAGATACCTTTTTGAATTAGTGGGGTTTTTTCCTTTGGGAAAATATCCAGAAGTGGAATTGCTGGATCATATGGTAGTGTTATTTTTTATTTTTTGAGGAACCTCCATGCTGTTTTCCATAATGGGTATACCAATATTCAATCCTACCCACAACACATATCCTAGCCAACACTTGATTTTTGTTTTTTTGGTAATAGCCATTCTGACAGGTGTGAGGTGATATCTCACTGTGGTATTGATTTGCATTTCCCTGATGATTACTGATGTTGAGCATCTTTTCATGTGTCTGTTGGCTATTGTTATGTCTTCCTTAGAAAAATGTCTATTCAGGTCTTCTGTCCATTTTTTATTTGGATTGTTTGTTTTTTTGATATTGAGCTGTGTGAGTTCTTGTATATTTTGGACATTAACCCCTTATCAGATATATGATTTGAAACATCTTCTCCCATTCAGTAGGTTGCCTTTTCATTTTGTTGATGGTTTCCTTTGCTGTGCAAAAGCTTTTTAATTTGATGTGGTCCCATTTGTTTATTTTTGCTTTTGTTGCCCTTGCCTTAGGAGGCAGATCCAAAAAAATATTGGTAATGCCAGTGTCAAAGAGTCACTGTCTATGTCTTTTTGGAGGAGTTTTATGGTTTCAGGTCTTACATTTAAGTCTTTAATCCATTTTGAGTTTATTTTTACATATTTTATATGTGAGAAAGTGGTCCAATTTCATTCTTTTGCATGTAGCTGTCCAGTTTTCCCAATATCATTGATTGAAGAGACTCTCTCTTCCTGATGGTATATTCTTTGCACCTTTGTCATAAATTAATTGACTACATAAGTGTAGGTTTATTTCTGGGCTCTCTATTCTGTTACATTGATCTATGTGTCTGTTTTTATGCCAGTACCATACAGTTTGGGTTACTGTAGCTTTGTAGTATACTTTGAAATCAGGGAGCATAATACATCCAGCGTTGTTCTTCTTTCTTAAGATTGCTTTGGCTCTTAGGGATCTTGGAGTTTCATACAATTTTATGATTATTTGTTCTAGTTCTATGAAAAAATGTCATGAGTATTTTGATAGGGACTAAATTGAATCTGTAGATTTCTTTGGGTAGTATGGACATTTTAATGATATTAATTCTTCTGATACATAAGCATGGTATATCTTTCCATTTATTTGTGTCATCTTCAATTTTTTCCACAATGTCTTATATTTTTCAGAGTGCAGGTCTTTCACCTCCTTGGTTAAATTTATTCATGGGTACTTTTTTTTTTATGCAATTGTTTTCTTAACTTCTCTGTCTGATAGTTCATTATTAATGTGGAGGAATGCAGCATATTCCTGTATATTGATTTTTTATCCTGCAACTTTACTGAATTCATTGATTAGCTCTAATAGGTTTTTGGTAAAGTCTTTAGGGTTTTCTAAATATAGCATAATGTCGTCTGCAAATACTGACAGTTTTGTTCTTTCTTTCCAATTTGGATGGCTTTTATCTCTTTATTTTTCTTTTTTCTTTCTTTTTTTCTCTCTTTTGTGTGTGTGTGTGTGTGTGTGTGTGTTTGATTGCTGTGGCTAGGATTTCCAGTACTATCTTGATTAAAACTGGTGATAGTGGACATTCTTGTCTTGTTCCTCATCTTAGAGGGTTCATCATACATGGTCTTTATTATGTTGGTGTATGTCCAACATAATAAAGTGGTGTATGTCACACTATGTTGAGTTTTTATCATAAATGGATGTTGAATTTTCTCAAATGCTTTGTCTTCACTTATTGAGATGATCATATGATTTTTAATCCTTCATTTTGTTAATGTGGTGTATCATGTGATTGATTTGCAAATATTGAACCATCCCTGGAATAAATCCCACTTGATAATGGTATATAATCCTTTTAATGTATTGTTGAATTCGGTTGGCTAATATTTTGTTGAGGATTTTTACATGTATGTTCATCAGGGACATTGGACTGTAATTTTCTTTTTTTGTAGCGTCTTTATCTGGTTATGGTATCAGGGTAACGCTGCCCTCATAGAATGAGTTTGGAAGCATTCCTTCCTCTTCATTTTTTTGGGAATAGTTTGAGAAGGATAGGTATTATTTCTTCTTTAAATGTTTGGTAGAATTCACCTGTGAAGCCATCTTGTTCTGGACTTTTGTTTGGTGGGAGTTTATTGATTACTGATTCAATTTCATTACTAGTGATTGGTCTGTTCAGATTTCAATTTCTTCCCTTAATAGTTATGTTAGATTGTTTATTTGGGATTTTCTTTAAGTAAACAAAAATATTGACCAAATATAATAAAGTAAATTCAAAAAGCCACAAAACACATCTTAAAATTTGTTCTGAAGATGAAAAAATAATTTAAAATGCCATGACTATATAAATCAGGTCCCTCTAGTGTGCAAGGTATTCATCTTCATAATTAGAACCAAAATGCTTAGTAATATTATTTTTGTTTACACATACTTTTAAAAAGTATTCATCATGCTTTTTATCTTTCTGCTCTTTTATCATTTTTTTTTTTTGTAAAGACAAGTAGTCAGGTAAGTAATCACTGATGCAGATCTTAACAAATATGAACAATGACCTTTCCTTTGAGAATATTGAAAGCTACCCTAGAAAGAAGTTTTTATATATATATATATGTATGTATACATATACACATATATATAACTCATACATTGCAAGTACATCTAGGAAACAACTAACAGTTTATTTGATGTATGATATATGAAACAAATTATTTTTGCGACCGTCATTCATCTTAGTCTGTAAGACAATAATAATATTTATAATGAACTTAAAGAGCAACAACAACAATAATAATTGGAGAAATTAACACTGAAGATATGTATAAATTAAGTCACTCATCACACAGTTGCCACATATTCAAATACGATAAATGTTAAGTAATACATGAACAGGTAATTTTTTTTTATCTTTAAAATTTGGAAGGATTAATGCTTATTCAGCTAAGTTATTGAATAAAATATTTTTCATCCTTAAAAAAATTAAAAAATAAATTTGGAAGGATTAGCTAAGAGGGAAAGATGTAAAAGGGCTGCAATTTCAGTGCAGGAGTGAATTTCAGAATTTAAAGAGATTGAATATATTTTTAAAGGTAAATCACCACCTGTCTTATTAAAAGGAAGACAAGTTCATGTTTATAATTTTAAAACATATAATCCTCCAAGCTCTAGCATGTTTTCGACAAGTGTTCTGCTTTTGTTATCAAATAATGCTGGTGTTTGGCAGTGGAATGGGGTTCAGTCTTCCTTCATAGCATTGTTACCAATAAACGCATGAATAGAATGAAAAGATGTACTTCTTTTTCTCTTTATAATGTTCTAAGGAGAAGACCAAAAACATGAGAAAGATGTTTGATCGTCCTGATTATTATTTTTCATATAGATTTCTAGATTTCTGCAATTGGAAGTGTTTTACATGAACTCTTGATATAGAGACACCACTAGCACTAACAAAAAGCCATTGTGATTGTGAAGTTCTAATGGTATAGGAGACACTTTTTATTTTTAGAGGAGAGGTTAGTTATTTAAAGGTCATCTGAAGCTGAACTGTAAGTATTTCAGTAACTTCCTGAAAGCATTTCAGTTCCAATTTAGAGACTTTCTTTTTCTGATCAATTCAAAATAATTATCATATATATGAAGTATATTTTACATATTATTTCTTTCTGTTTACAGAACTTTCAACTTTAGGATTTTATAAACAGTAGAAATGTGGTAAATAAATAATAAAAAATATATAGAGAGGAAGTGAGACATACACAGAGAGAGATCTGCTCTTTCTGACCAATTTTAAGCAATCTTCATCTGTACATACATACATAAAATACATATATATGCATAAAATATTAGGCAGTATAAGATTATTCACCACTGATACGATGAAATTCTTTTAAGCTAAAAGAAAACTGTCACTTGTAGTTCTTTAGTTTCCATTAAAATAAACAATTCCAGTAATCTTCTGAATCCCTTTTCAGCCAACAGCTCTGTGACATCTTGCCTCTACACGTGATACTGCCTTCTTAGCCAATTCCAACTCAGAGAGATGAGTAACCATGGCTCCATCCAATTTTCCACATGACATCTGTGGCAGCAGAGGCATTCACAGGACCTCTCTCCTGGAGAGCTCTCCCTTGGGTGGAGCTTGAATTTCTGTTAGAAAATCATTGACACAGGAATTCAAACAGGACTTTGCTTTAGGACTAGATGCTGCCAGGGCTCAGACGCTGACAAGGCCATGTTTCTTATCTCTGGGATTTTCTACCCTTCCCCCACGAAGCTCGGTTCCTCCAGGCTGGCAGGGAACTCGCCTCTGGACTAGAGGGTGACAGACCCCCTTTGATGATGAGCATCCACAAGCACAGGGAGCAGACTCTTGCTATTCATTGAGCTGCACAGCTGTGACGACTGGATCCTGCCCGGGTGTCAAAAATAGGGGGCAGGGCTTCAGTATAAGCAAAAGGGAAGACAGTTTAAATACAAATGAACTGCTTTATGCTCTGTGAATTTATCTTTCCCCAGTTGCCCTGATTTAAGATCCATGCTTTATTTTACTGAAACTTCATAGCTGTAAAGTGACCATCTTTTCCATAGGTGCATATGAAAAAAATAATAACCTTGTTTTCACACCTCAAAAGATATATTTTCACATATAAATGTCTTGGTGGATCTTTGGCTTTAATGTTTTCACAACTATATGTTCTCCCTTTCTTATTAAACACTGGGTTCAGCATAAAATAGGTTCTTACTGACTCATCTTCAATACTATTGTATGCTTCGTCTGACTGCAGGTTGTGTGGAATAATAATAATGACTCAGTGGATTTTTTTACCTTTTTTTGTGAACAGAAAGCCTGAATATTTAATGAATAAACTGCTCAAATCTTTAAGGAATACAGGCATGTTCACCAGGCGTTTTTAGAGTAACCTGAAAGAGAATCTGTATCAGGTGGCTATTTCCAGCTAAGCAAAGCTTAAAAAGCGCAGAAAGAGTTAATTCAACTCTATAAATGAATATGATAATCAGGGCATAATTTATCTCTGAAGAAACATATTTATTGTATCTGCTATTTGATTAGATGGTTTCAGTGTTCAATTAATCAGTTACGTCTCAATATCATTCCTGAGAGCTGCTTAATTAATCTGTTGCACTGCAACCCTATTCATTCTACTAGCTATCCCTCGCCCCATTTCAAATGACAAAACCCAGGAACTGTGCCATGTAAAGACTTTATGTCAATGTCAGGTGAAGGTTGATAAGTGGCTGACTTTTTTCTTTATTAGGTTAATCAAGCCAATCAGGCTTATAAGATTTACATTTGTCAAAAATTTTAATGGGATGAAACTAATGAGAAATAGAGGAAGAAAATCACCAAAAGAATGATGGCATTGTTGGTATACCTCGATGGAAGTATACTACTTTTATCAAAGGAATTGTTTTCTCATTTTTTTTTCCAAACGATGAATTTAAAAATGCTGCTGGTTGAACCCAAACTAGTCTATTATGCTACACTACCACATCTGTAATTAACAAATAAAGCATGATAGGTCCTTGTGTTTTTGAGGAAGTGTTCCACATGTTTACTGCCTTCTGGGCACTAGTTATCGCTTCCCAAATGCTACTAATAGTTCCAATTACAGTACCATGAATATTTACAACAAATTTACTAGTTTGAAGGTGCTTCACATACAACGTAGAGTAGCCACTCCAAGTAATGGTTGAGATACTCCACCAATTAAATCACAGGGTCACAGTATTTTCCTCTCCTTATCTGTTTTCCATGCTTGGAATCTCTTTTCTCTTTCATTCTTTTCTTCCTGATATTGACTGAGACTCCATATTATCCCTCAGCGTCATTCCTTTTTGCCCTGCAGAAGCAGAGTCATTTTGGTAGAAGTTCTACCAAAATTGGTATGCAGATTTCATATCATTCTTCTTTATCTTCTCAATGCCCAGGGCCAACTGTCATCTCCCAATACCACCTCACATAGACCCACTTAGCATTACAAAAAGGATTTAAAATACTTTGAATCATGGTTATCCCACATAACTTCTAAAATAAAATAGTCATGAAAGTATACGGTAGTGATTCTTTAATTGTGTGGGTGCCATAAGCCCCTTTGAGGAGATTAATAGTAATAATAATATTTGTATTATACTTCAGTACTTTTCATTTGTCGGGTACAATTTTAATTTTTATATAAAACGTGTATTATTTCATTTAATCTTATCTTCAAATCATTCCTATGTGCTATTATCTTACCCATTATACACATGAGAAAACTGAGGCACTGGAAGATTAAATGACTTGCTCAAGAGCACACACCTGCCCTATTGAAAGGGAGATAACATATTTATAATATTTTTAATGTAATTCTGAAAATTCTAGCAGGATCAAGACAAGTGTCTTGCTTTTATCAACTAATTCTATAATCAAATAATATGTTTCTTAACTTATTCATATTCATAGAGACTAATCACAGAATTATCCAAGAGATTATCTATTAGCTAGGTTTCATTTAGTGGCAACTAACAGTAAACAAACTATTTTAAGCTAAAAAGAGAATTTATTGGCTTGGAGTACTAGGAAGTACAGGGTACAGATGACCTTAGGTCTGGCTGGATCCAGTTACTAAAACATGTCATAGGATATTGTCTCTCCCTATCTCTCTACATGCTTTCCTCTGTGTTAACTTCATTTTTTAACATGGGAAGCTGAGTATCCCAAAGGCTTAGAAGGTGGACCATGAGTCAGCTTGTATTTCCATCCTGGCTCCTTCATTTATTAACTAGTAATTTCCAGTGATATCCCATTAGAAAGGGAAATTCTGAATACACTCTTCCTCATTGTTTACTGCTAGATAGCACTTGGAATGGTGCTGGCACACAGTAGGTGCTCATTAAAATTTGTTGAATGAATAACATCATGTGATAACAAACACTTGTTCAGTTACTGTAAGAGGTTAAGGCAGACCCCTGTTTTTTAAGATATTTAAGCTAAAATATTCATAAGCTTTGTTAGCTGTACAGTGCTATTTTACCCAAGTTTTGATTTCTGTAAAAAAAATGTATTAGAGATGATAAGTTCAAAATATAGAAAAGGCACTGTAGATATGATACACATAAATAACAAACATGAAAGTGTAAATTGAATGACTTAAAAAGTTATAAATTGCCAATGGCAAAATGCAAATAGATACTGGTAAGTTATTCACTAAATTGAGCCCTTACAATTTCAGTGTTATATTAGGTACAAAGCATCATTACCTGCTGTCTTTCTATGCATTTTCAGCAAAAGCATCTTCATAGTTTGTGTAATAAGTGTTTATCCAAGCTTGAATGAGACTTATAAAGCAACTAAATGGGTTTTCCCTGGACTCCTGTTTGTATTTTACGTGTGGATATATAGTCAGCTCAAACTCATTCAAGTACAGAAAGGTGATATGTTTCTTCTTAAACGAGTACAGCAGAGTCCATAGGGAGATTTTTAGCTACATTATATTAAAAGTGTTTCTAAGTCAAACATATGAAAGCTTCTGCTTATTATAGACTTCAGGGAAAAACAATTCCAGTTAGGCATGTTTTCTCTCTAAATCTAAAGGTTTGTAAGTTTGTAAGTTTACAAATCTAAAGGTTTGTAAGTGGATTCACACAAATATTTACTCATATTCACACAAATATGTAAAATTAACCATTTTAAAATGATCTGAGTATTCGAAACTAATGTGCCTTATTATATAGAACATATAAAGTTTAAACTTTTCTTAATGATTTAGGGGTGAGCATCATGAATATCAGTTACACACTGATGCACTCAGGTGTTTGGGATTATTTGCCTTTGTTCTAAATGACGTTGCTATTATCATGACCCCCGTTAGAGTTATTTATTTATCTATACCCCATCTTATGCTAAAGGGCTTAATGTTCCTTACAAAATAATACATTTTTAAGGACTTAAATAATTTTAAGAAAACGAGGCAATCAAGACACAAATGAATTAAGTAAAACCAATAAAATGAGGCTGGGGATGATATTAGTACAAAGTGCGTGTTAGGAAGTGCTGTGCATTTGTTAGAGGAAGGCACAAGTGAGTAGCAGCCAACAAAAACAGGGAGATGTCACGTGTACTGCAAGTTCTCATGTTCAGATGTGCAAAAGAATCAGAACTGTTTCTGGTACTGAGAAAAATTTTCTGGTGTTTCCATGTGTTCCCATATGCTCTCTAATTCTACCTGGCATGTCCTACAACTCCTCACTGACTTACTCAAAACACTGCTCAGAAATCCCTGATGCTCAGAAATCCCTAGAATGGCATTCTTAGGTGCCCCTCCTCTGTAGTACTGTCATTTGAGACATATCATTGCGCTTAAAACAGTGTATTATAATTACTTGTTTAATCATCTTTCTCCACCATGGTTTTGAAAGCTTCTTAATAGCAGTGGCTCTGTGTTATTCATTATATTTTATCTACAAAACCTAGCAGTGTCTGGAAAATTACAGATAATCAATAAATATATCTTGAATGAATGAAAGGGTACTGGTATTGTACTAAAGAACTTCCTAAACAATATACTCATTATAAAGATAAAAAGCTAGTTTCTTAGAGCTATTTCTTTTAATCTTCCTTATTGTACATGCAGTTCAGAAAAACAACAACTTTATAGCTGAACCAACACATCTGCAACTAGGGGACTCAACTCAGAGATAAATTTTAGAGGAATGGTTGGATTAAGAATCATTATACAATCTTAAGGAGTTATTTCACCCAAATGCTTGATATACAGTAGTCCCTCAGTGGATGCCTGAAACCGCCAATATACAGCACCCTGTATATACTATGTTTTTTCCTATACATACATGCATATGATAGTTTAATGTATAAATTAGGCATAGTAAGAGATTAACAACAATAATAAAATAGAACAATTATAACCATTTACTGTAATAAAAGTTATGTGAATGTGGTCTCTCTCTCTCTCTCTCTCTCTGAAAATATCTTATTGTACAGATTGAATGCTTTTTCCATCTTAACTAAGCACGTATCCTGCGCTGTGACTGTAACTTTTACAGGCTGAGGTACTACAGCAAAACTAGCACGCATTTCTCTTTCATTCTTCACGATTTCACAGATAGAAGATTCCTTCTTATCATAGATCTTAGCAACCACAGCATACAATTTTTTTCTTTCCTATCAATTCACCTTTTTGCTTAAAGGAAGCACTTCATGGCTTCTCTTTGGCATATCTGAATTGCCAGCATTACTACTGTTATACTTCGGGGCTATTATTAGGTAAAATAAGGGTTACTTGAACACAAGCACTGTGATAGCTCAGCAGTTGATCTGATAACTCAGATGGCTACTAAAGGACCAACTACTAAGTGACTAACAGGCTGGGTACACTGGACAACGAGATGATTCACGTCCCCCTTGGGATGGAGCCGACGGCACGAGATTTCATCATGCTACTCAGAACAGCCAGCAATTTTAAAAATGTATGAATTATTTCTGGAATTTTCCATTTAATATTTTTGGACTGCAGTTGACCAAGAGTAACTGAAACCAAGGAAATCAAAACTGAAGATAAGGCAGGACTACTATGTATTAAGCAGTATTAAGTTCAAGGTTACTTTCCCTGGAAAGTACCTTGAAAACAGTGGTCCTATGCTGCTCCTTTAAATGAGGAGCTGTGGGCTTCACCAGTTAGTGAAACTGGGTGTACCATTGTCTTTTGTACAGAAACCCAGGCATGTGTGGGCCAAGGCAGAATTCTACTTCAGCATGTAGAGAAATGTTAAATGTCATTAAGCATGCCAGAAATAAAGACTGCTGTAGTTGGTGTGGTTTTTTGTTTGTTTGTTTGTTTTTAAGGTTTTTTGTTTTTTTGTCTCTTTCTCTAATTAAGCTATTGGCTATCACTTCTTACCGCTCTTTGAAACCTACCTACTCAAAAATTTCAGTTTCTAGCTTAAGATGAATTGGTAAACTAGATATGTAGGCTTAATTTTTTTTTTTTTTTTTTTGGCTGCGCCATGCGGCATACAGGACCTTCCCTGACCAGGGGTTGACAGGGATTGAGCCCGTGCCCCCCTGCAGTGGAAGAGGGGAGTCTTAACCACTGGACCACCAGGGAAGTCCCTAGGCTTATTTTTAACTTATCTAAATAAAAATAACTTCAAATAGGTACCTGAGGAATTTCCACTGAGCATGTGGTAGCTTAAGTGGATACTAAACCTGCTTTTCTTTCAGATTCCCTATCTATATGAAGGGCACCAAAGGCTATTCAATTATCCAAACTACAAATGTGTAAAACATTTTCATGTTTGAGCTCTCTCTTACCTCTTCATATCCAGTTATTCCACAAGCTATGCCATTTAACTTCTGAAATAGCTCTGCTCCAGTTTGTCAACTCTCCCTTTATTGGGGGCTCATATCATCTTAGAAGGATGACTGCAGGAATGTCCTGTCTGGTCTCTGTACCTTTCATCTTAGCCCCTCCATTCCAACCATCACATTCACCTTTTGGAGACTTTTCCCAAATGCAAACCCTTCTATACATATGCAACATCCTTAGGATAAAAGTCAAACTCCTTATTCACTTATTCATTTACACAAAATTTTGACACACTATGCACTGTACTGGGTGCTTTACACATAAAAGCTTTCCAGGATCGTATTTCTTCCTTGATTCATCTCCTAGCACCCCCTGGTCAGGTCCTGTGAGTACACTCACCATTCAGAACTATGAACTCTTCTAGAATGCAGAATGTTCTCTCACACTTCCAAGCCTCTGCACATCCTGGTGCTTCAGTGTGAAGTTCCTTTCTCTCTTCACCCTTCAAGACACATCTCCTTCTCTGTGAAAACCTTCTTGGCACTCCTGCCCATTACTGGGCAGAGATAGAAACTTTCTCTTTGGTGCCCATATAGCCATGTTTTTCTACATAGCACTTAAGTGAACATTTTAATCTTGATGTTTGTAACTATTTCCTTGCATTACTTTCCTAATAGACTGTAAAGATGGGGTATTATCTTGTTCATCTTGGTATTCCCAGAGCTTTACAGGGCATCTAACAAATAGTGAATGTTTGGTTAATGTCTACTGAAGAAATTACTGAATGGCCACCTCCCTGCTTTAGATGGACAATACATTGATGGTGCTACTGTGATGCAAGCCCTGTTGTATGTCTTGGTTATTTGTAAAATTATCTTCTACTTTCCCTTCCAGTTAGACAGTAAGGCCCTGTAGGGCAGCGAGTTCTTTCTCCCATGTACCTAGTAAAAGCCTTTGCACACAGTAAGTACTCAATCCATAATTGTTGAATTGAACTTTGAAAGCACTCCAGCATATTTCTCTGTAGTCTGTTTGAACTTCCAAAATGATGACTTCATTGCTGTATGCTCATTAAAGGGGTATAAAGAAGGAATTGGAGAACTTCCTAGGGAAATTATTTCTCCTCTGAGTTCCTATTCTCTTCTGGCTTGCTACCACTCTGATTGACTAAGCATTAGGCTTGGGCAGAGAAGGGCCAGGAAACTGTGGGAGGAAAAGCTGTATCATGCAATAGAGACTCCATCAAAATAAAAAGAAAATTGGATTTTTTGATGACAGAAACAGATTGAAGAAAATTATTGGAAATATTAATTCAAGGAGCATCTTGGGTGAGAGGGGGCAGAATCAGAAAACAGTGTGGGGGGAGGGAAGCAGTTAAAGTGAGGCAGTTTGACAGTCTGTGGTGGATACTCTCTCTGGTATGACTAATTGAGAATTGATTGTGCATGCAGAAAGGGTATGTTTTATTAAGGGAAATGTTTTTCCCTTTTGTCTTTATGAAATCTGCTCTTCTGCAGATGTTATTCCCTTCCCATACTAAACCTTCATTAATTTATAATTCACTGCATTGCTTTAAAAGTGCTGTGCAGATTTCCTGTTTCTCTCACATACAGTGCTTCTAATAAAGTCAAGTAGGATATAGGTTGAAATGCCACTTGTCTTGAGAGCTGCATGCCAGACTTGCTGGTGCCAAAACATTTCACCAATCGTCTCTTAGATCATTGTAAATGTTTCGAAATGCCATTTTGCAAGCTCCATGAAAGTAAATTTGGGCTCTAAAAGAACTTTTTTACTATTGACTATAAATTGACTTTGGTTTCTGGAATCTGAAATCAAAGCTAAATGGAGTCTCTTAGTGCGGCTCTGTTAAGTTTAAGGACAGGTACGCTCACAGAGCGAGGCGCACCATTTCACTAAATGCAGACTCTGAGGGCAGAGGCAATAGGAGTGGAGAGAAGAAAATGAGTCTCCCTCCACCACCCTAACTGCTCTCTCTGCCAGTAAATCTGACAGAACTTGGGAAATCACTGGATAACGAAATGTAGAAGTCAAAATGGCTTTTCGATTTCTAGTTGGTCAACGTGCCGTTAGTGAAGATGGGAAATAAGAAGTAGGTTTAACACCATTTTTTAATTGAATTTTGCTGTATGGATACATAGAAAACAGGAAGGTAACTTGACAATTTAGATAATTTTTAAAAATTTAAACATTTTGAATGTGAAATGCCTAAGAGATACCTAGGTAGAGACCTTGGGTCATTTTAGAGACTTCAAGTAAGTTTGGAATTTGGTGGGGGGAGCTGTTTGGGGGGGTGCTGGAGTGGGTACATTAGGATGAAGTATCATCAGAGGTTAAAATCTCATACATCCCACAGGTTCAAGCTACGTGGGGATTAATGGAAATATGTGCCTGGACTTAATGGGCAATAGCTATTCAGCTCTGGTTGGCCACTGCCAAACGAGAAAGCAGGCCCAGTGGGACCATACTTTGTATATTTCCAAGAGAAACTAGAAAACCATTTTTTTGTCACGCATTCGCAAATGAATATCTGCAACTAGCTAAACATTGAAATTTTGTGACAGTCAAATAAAACACATATTTGGGACAATTGAGCTACAAGTTTGAGACCTCTGGATTTGAGTCTTACTGGGGAAGTAAGACTCACAACGTGTTAAGAAATTCAAAAGAAGTATAAGCCACTACATAATTAGATGGTAAATTAAATAAAATGAGGTGTCAGTTGACAAATTTATAAGTGTAGAAGGGGAGAGCTCAATGTTGGCTGTGGTTAAACCAGAATTATGTGAAGGAGTGTGATGTTATCTGAAACTTAAAGAATGAGTGGCTATTTGTCACAGTAAGCAGGGGAGGCAAGCATTCCAAGCAAAAGTAGTATGAAGCCTAGAGATGATAATTTGGGAAGACAGTGAATAGCTTATACTAAGTGAGAACAAAGAAAAGACTAAAACCATTTCTTCTAACCCCTAGTCCATTGTTTTCTCCTCCATGCTCTGTCACCTCCTATCTTGACTTAGGATGAAATAGAGATATTCATTAAGTAACTAAATATTTATTGAATACCTGCTCTGTGCCAAGCACTAGTTCAGGCTCTAGATGACAGTTCCTGTTAATACATGCTCTCCCATATGTATGGACACAGGTCAAACCAACCTTATTACAAATTGATTACATGGACAGTCACACTAGATACACTTTAATTATTCTAGAAGAAAGTGGAATTATTTGAGAATTTCCATAATCCTGTGAAAATATAATCAAAAATAATATTTTGAATATGAGATTCTATAGTATGTCAAATATACTCGTGTCAAATATTTCTAGAAGCAAATGGGTATAAAACAATCTCCTGTTCATCAAAAGTTTATAAAAAATTAGATGTGGATAGTCAAACTAAAACAACAGTTTGGTCAGTTAATGAATAAATTCCATTCAACAGCCATCAAAATGAATACTTATCATCAGGACAAATATTAAAATCAGTATAAGTAGTATTTTTATACTTTGCTTCCTTACCTCTCATGCACTTTGAGAAGGTGCCACATAGATTTGCAGAGAGATAGGTAGAGAGCCTAAAAGAGAAAGAACAACTATTTTGGGGGGTGGGAGCAATACTGGTATGTCCCCCCAAAAATCTTTCATTATATATAACATTTCATTTTATGAAAAAACAATATACATGTATAAATATAAAAATACTTGGCTTTCTAGCTTCAGCAAATACCTTTGTACTTTCTAAAATATAGATTGACATATATATTAATTTTATAGATTGACATATATATCAAAAGACCCATGTTTAACAGTGTAAAATGTAATGTGTTTAAAGAGTAATTACATTGTTAATCAATGAATATGAGTAAGTACTGGGGGGGAAAAGCTTTATTCAATTGTTCATTGCCCACAGCAAAATAAATTGCAGAACATAAAGCTAACAAAAGTCTATGTTGATGTTTCAAACTCAGTATTACTCTTAAAACACGATCAAACAGTTGGAAACCATTCCAAAAGCATGGAAGTCTAGGTAGTTTAATATAAAATATGTACTTACAAAGCTTGTATTGCATAGTGACATTCAGTTCAAAAATGCTATATTGCTGGCCTAGCCTCTCCATCCGTTTCTCACAGTCTTCTTATCCTGGCACTCTTCCAAGACACACAGAATATTAGCTGTGCACTCTCTAAATTTAACTTGAAAATTGAGAGAGATCAGATCCATATGTACAAGAAAAATAAAGTGTCGGCATGGCCATCTTAAATCTGTATCTTGGATATTATTTTTAAAAGCTACTCCTTCATAGCTGACATACTACATGCAATTTAACCTTATTTTGTTGCATACCTTTCAGAAAACCATATTTCAATCATGAAAAGGGATACAAATCAATATCGCTTAATAATTTTGATTAAAAACTATATACCCGGGCTTCCCTGGTGGCGCAGCGGTTGAGAATCTGCCTGCCAATGCAGGGGACACGGGTTCGAGCCCTGGTCTGGGAAGATCCCACATGCCGCGGAGCAGCTGGGCCCGTGAGCCACAATTGCTGAGCCTGCGCGTCTGGAGCCTGTGCTCCACAGCAAGAGAGGCCGCGATAGTGAGAGGCCCGCGCACCGCGATGAAGAGAGGCCCCCGCTTGCCGCAACTGGAGAAAGCCCTTGCACAGAAACGAAGACCCAACACAGCAAAAATAAATAAATAAATAAAATTAAGACGTGTTAAAAAAAAATATATATATATATATATATACACATTTAAAAAACAAAACAAAACAAATAAAAAGATACTGTATTTAAAAAAAAAAAAACAAAAAAAAAAACTATATACCCAAAAGGAACATCCCAGCATTTGAATTTCAGTAATATTTCACCTTCCTCAGTCCTGTTTCTACCGTGTCAGCACAACATTATCTCGGGCAGCAGCTATTAGGGTGGTTGTGTCTTTAATGGTGGCTCTCTTGTGTACCTTTTACTGCCCGCTCTGATGGAATTTTTATCTTCACAGATATATTTCCTAATTTGTCTATTTCTGTGTCCAGTAAATCTATATGCTGAGAAGGTAAAGGTGCAGCAAACTTTAAGTGACATAACTTTAAAAACAGAATTTTCTAACAATGAACAACTTGACACACTTTCTTAAGGCATTTTGATAAAAAAATTAAAATCTCTTGTTAAGTTTTTTGATTTGCTATTTACAAGAATTGGGAGTTTGGAGGGTTTTGAGAAGAAGAGGATTACTCAATGAGTACCACCTGCATCACAAAGCTAAATTAATTCTCTTGAAAAGTTTAAAATTTGCAATTATTCTAAAAAAATCCTTTGTTGACTACATTTTTCATAGTGAATGTGTTATATAACTGTGGAATATTGAGGCCATGGATTCAGAGATGTGATGAAGCTATTTAGGAATTGGGGAGATTTTGTTCTGTTACTGAAGTATTTTCCCTGAAGTCACTTAGTCAATAGAAGGAATAGCAATTTCCCAGGGACTGCAGATTACTGTATCTGGATGATTGGCAATTTATAAAATTTTCATCCTTCCTAAGGAAGGGTTTGTATAATACACAGATATTTGTTCACCACAAGCAAGATTAAAATAAGCTAACAAAATGTGCATTTTCTTTTGCCATAGTTAGTGCCTGTAAAATATCTGCTGCTCTCAAAGAGCCAATCTGTCAACCTTCATGTCAGTGCAAGGTAATGCATAGAACAGAGACAGTCATGTTTTAGACAGTTAAGTATGTTTATTTTCTTGTCCGAGTGCATTATAGAGTGTTGGTAAATTCAGATTTTTTTCACCAAAATTTTCACTGAAGGCTTCTACTTAGAGGAATATTTGACTCATGAAATGCAACGTAATAGAACAATAATTGAAAATAATTAGTAAGTTTGCATTGTTTATATTATGCATAATCCTGGTTCCCAAACATAAAGTTTCTGTATACAGAGTTTTCAGTTAGTAAAAAAAAAGTAGTGAGCATTTTAGAAAGGAAATTTTTCTAAATTTGTGTTACTTTTGGTTATTCAAGACAGGCAAATCTCCGTCTACAAACAGATTTCAAGGGTCTTCAAGTGAGGTGCCTAGTTTTTTCTTTATATTTTCTCCTTCTTAACTGTAAGCACACTGGGACAAATAATAAATTTTATTGCATTGGATGCCTGTGGAATAATGTAGTATATTTTCTATTTTATAGGAAAATGTATTTTATCATCAAAAGAAAGAAAATAGTCTTATCAAGAAATAATCCTTCCCAGAATAGGTGACTACATTTGCTGATTAATGGGGTTTTAATATGAGGACTGACTGTGGTTGTCATTGGAAAAGTAGCTACAAAATGATATTGTGGTAGAAATAGCTAATAAGAGATGAAAGTATGTGACTAGTTTGGTGGAGGAGATATGATAATACATGCTACACTTTCTGAATATGTTTTTGAGATGTAATTTGAATTTAGATCTTAATTGTACAGTTCAATGAGTTTTGACAATGCATTCAGCTAACCTAACCAAATAGAACATCTCTGTTACCCCAGCTAATTGCCTCATGTCCCTTTCCAGTCAATCTCCCCTACCCCTGCCCAGAGACAATCAGTTACAATTTCTATCATCATAGATTAGTTTTGTCTGTTCTTGAGTTTCTTATAAATGAAATTATATGATATATACTTAGAAATTTTGATAATGAAAAAAATGAGAAAAAAATAGTAACACCTAGTAGTTAGAAGAGGCAAGGAAGGTTTTGTCAAGATAGAAGAGACTTGTTTGCATTGTTCATGGGCTCAGGGAAAGAACTTGTGTAGAGAAAGAGCTAGAGGATTCAAGAGAGAGGGCATAAGTAATGATGTGATTTTGAAAGAGTAGAAACATATCTTTTCTGAACTGGAGGTAACAAGATGTGTAAACATAAATTCATAATGATGTCAGTCAACACTGTTACATGACTTTTTCCAGCAAATTCTGAGCTGGAGTAGGTTCAGGGGAATCAGAAGACATAATTTAGCCAAGATTGATTATGGGCAAGATGGATTCAGCAGATGATCAAAAGTGTAATGATAATTAGAGGGTAGTAAAAAATACATAGAGAAAAAAATTGGTGAAAAAAAAGAAAATCAAGGGAATGCAGTTATTATGAGTAAGACATTTACACCCGCTGGTTATCTGTGGTTTGAAGAGCTTGTGACCACTTTTAGCATAATATCTGAAAGTAACTATCTCCAGTTTATACCTGATTTCTTTTTCCAGCTTTAAAGAGGCAACGTGTTTATTTAAACACAACATGGTTGATACTCCTTTAGCAAATTTAGGAGATTTTTCATTTTGTTATTATAGATAAGCATTAAAACGCATTTGTGAATGAAATCCTTCCTCCAGACATGGAATTTTTGTAGCTTTTAATCTTTCATAAAAAATCTGTGTCTCAGGTTAAACCGGACTAGAGAATTAGACCAGTGCCTATTACCAAAGAGGTAAATAGGTTTTGACTTTAAACACCAGGAAAAATACCGCAAGAAGAAGGACGGTTGTTCTTCAACCCCCAGCTCTACAATGGTTTCACTAACAATCAAAGCAATGCCACAATATTAATTTTGCATTCATCCTTTATTGAAAACAGTCAAATAGTCCCTAATATCTACTTTTTAAAAATTTCTTCCACCATTTATTTTTTGGTCCTTGATGTCTAACTCAAAGAATGTGACGATAGCTGTTTTATTATCCCTGCTTTATTTATTTATTTATTTTAAAAAAAATTTTTGGCCACCCCACACGGCTTTTGGGATTTAGTCCCCAGACCAGAGATTGAACCCAGGCCCCCTGCAGTGGAAGCACAGAGTCCTAACCACTGAACTGCCAGGGAATTCCCTTATCCATGCTTTATGATTATACTTTCTTAACTCTTCCATATTTGGCAGGGAGCTCATGCCCTTGTAGGTCCAGATTCCCATAATTTCCAGTGCTCTCTACACCTAATAAGTGCCTTTCTGGTCACCTTGAATGTTCTCCAAGAAAGCATGGATGAGTAGGCCAGGGTGATTATGCTCTTAAGTGCAAATCACAGCCATTTCAGCAATCAGGGGCCAGAGATCAGGCAAAAGCATTCTTTAACATTGTGCCATCTTCACCTTTCTATTTAATGGTTATTCATTTATTTTTATTTATTTTTTAAACATTTTTATTGGAGTATAATTGCTTTACAATGGTGTGCTAGTTTCTGCTTTATAACAAAGTGAATCAGCTATACATATACATATATCCCCATATCTCCTCCCTCTTGCATCTCCTTCCCACCCTCCCTATCCCACCCCTCTAGGTGGTCACAGAACACGGAGCTGATCTCCTTGTGCTATGCGCTGCTTCCCACTAGCTATCTGTCTTACATTTGGTAGTGTATATATGTCAATGTTACTCTCTCACTTCGGCCCAGCTTACCCTTCCCCCTCCCCGTGTCCTCAAGTCCATTCTCTACATCTGCATCATTATTCCTGTCCTGCCCCTAGGTTCTTCAGAGCCTTTTTTTTTGTTTTTAGGTTCCATATATATGTGTTAGAATACAGTATTTGTTTTTCTCTTTCTGACTTACTTCACTCTCTATGACAGCCTCTAGGTCCATCCACCTCACTGCAAATAACTCAATTTTGTTTCCTTTTATGGCTGAGTAATATTCTATTCTGTATGTGTGCCATATCTTCTTTATCCATTCATCTGTCGATGGACACTTAGTTTGCTTCCATGTCCTGGCTATTGTAAATAGAGCTGCAATGAACATTGTGGTACATGACTCTTTTTGAATTATGGTTTCCGCAGGGTATATACCCACTAGTGGGATTGCTGGGTCTTATGGTAGTTCTATTTTTAGTTTTTTTTTTTTAAAGTCAGTATTTTTTTTTCTTTTAATAATTTTTTTTTATTAATTAATTTATTTATGGCTGTGTTGGGTCTTCGTTTCTGTGCGAGGGCTTTCTCTAGTTGTGGCAAGCGGGGGCCACTCTTCATCGCGGTGCGCGGGCCTCTCACTATCGCGGCCTCTCTTGTTGCGGAGCACAGGCTCCAGACGTGCAGGCTCAGTAGTTGTGGCTCGCGGGCCCAGTCGCTCCGCGGCATGTGGGATCTTCCCAGACCAGGGCTCGAACCCGTGTCCCCTGCATTGGCAGGCAGATTCTCAACCACTGCACCACCAGGGAAGCCCTATTTTTAGTTTTTTAAGGAACCTCCATACTGTTCTCCATAGTGGCTGTATCAATTTACATTCCCACCAACAGTGCAAGAGGGTTCCCTTTTCTCCACACCCTCTCCAGCATTTATTGTTTGCAGATTTTTTGGTGATGGCCGTTCTGACTGGTGTGAGGTGATACCTCATTGTAGTTTTGATTTGCATTTCTCTAATGATTAGTGATGTTGAGCATTCTTTCATGTGTTTGTTGGCAATCTGTATATCTTCTTTGGAGAAATGTCTATTTAGGTCTTCTGCCCATTTTTGGATTGGGTTGTTTGTTTTTTTGATATTGAGCTGCATGAGCTGCTTGTAAATTTTGGAGATTAGTCCTTTGTCAGTTGTTTCATTTGCAAATAGTTTCTCCCATTCTGAGGGTTGTCTTTTCGTCTTGTGTATGGTTTGGTTACTCATTTATTAAGGCTGCATGTGTTCTGAAGATTCTGCTCCTGTATAAGAAGGTTTAAGTGCTCTTCTTATATCCATGTTTTCTTTTTATATTTAAAAAAATCCTTCTCTTCCCAGCTTCATTAGTTATCAAAGCCATTCTTTTTCTTTTCATGTGCCAGGATGTAGCTCAAAGGTTAACTTGTCCATCCAGCTTAATCAAGAGGTGACTGTACTCTGGTATCTCTGAGACATGCAGAATGGAAAGGTTATAAACTCTGAATGTTTAGAACATTGTTTCAGCACACATTAATTAGTGACAAATGAACTGAATTGATTCTGTCTAGATCCAGGTCAAATGAGCAAGCAGGTATTTGACTTCTAGCCTCAGATGCTACAAACCTGGCTGTTGGATTTTTCCACCAGGAGACCCAGGGTCTAGTCTCAACTGTTTAAATGAGTTAGACTTTTTTTTTTTGTATTTTTTTTAACATCTTTATTAGAGTATAATTGCTTTACAATCGTGTGTTACTTTCTGCTTTATAACAAAGTGAATCAGTTATACTTATACATATGTCCCCATATCTCTTCCCTCTTGCATCTCCCTCCCTCCCACCCTCCCTATCCCACCCCTCTAGGTGGTCACAAAGCACTGAGCTGATCTCCCGCTGCTATGTGGCTGCTTCCCACTAGCTATCTATTTTACGTTTGGTAGTGTATATATGTCCAAGCCACTCTCTCACTTTGTCCCAGCTTACCCTTCCCCCTCCCCATATCCTCAAGTCCATTCTCTAGTAGGTCTGCATCTTTATTCCCGTCTTGCCCCTAGGTTTTTCTGACCATTTTTTTTTTCTTCTTCTTTCTTTCTTTTTTTTTTTTAGATTCCATATATATGTGTTAGCATATGGTATTTGTTTTTCTCTTTCTGACTTACTTCATTCTGTATAACAGTCTCTATGTCCATCCGCCTCACTACAAATAACTCAGTTTCTTTCCTTTTTATGGCTGAGTAATATTCCACTGTATATATGACTTTTGATTTTATCAGTCCCGCATAGGGTAAGTGAGTAGGCTGTGCAGAAGTGATTTGCACTAAGCAAGCTCATCGGAAACTGATTTATGGAGCAAAATGGCATTTTATCAATTTACAGTGGAAAAGAAAGAGCATGGACTTTGGAACAATGTATACTGGGGTTTAATTCTCAACCTCACCATTTAACAGCTGTGTAACTTTGGATATATAATTTAATCCCTCTGAATTTAATTTTCCTATTTGTAAAATGAATATAATACTTATTCAGGGCTCTGCTGAGAATTACATAGGCTATACATGAAAAGTGTGTAGGAACTTCTCTGGAATGTATTATGGGCTAAGTAAATATTGCTTTATTTTTCTTCATTCCTGTTGAGCAAAGAAATGTTTATCTAATGAAAGTTTGGTGCACTAGTAGGTAGATTCCTTCAGAAAGTCAATCTACAGATTAAATAGCTATTTCATAAACATAGAATTTATACAGAGAGTGATATTTTCATCTAGTACAGGCTTAATGAATTGATCTTCTTCAACCTAGGAATATTTCTGGGTAGATAACTAATATTGGACTTTAGCCTTAAAAAACCTCTTCCGTAGAGAATGTAAGAGACATACAGAAAACATTTTACTGTATACCTCTCATTCTTCAATATTCCTTATTATTTGCATACTTCCGATAGTATGGTCTTTCCTAGAAGATGACTTTCTTAGCTAATTTAACTCCTAATCTTTTATGATGCATTTTTGATTAGGAAAATACTTCAGGATCTTTAGTGAGGTTTGGAGATAACTTAAATTTATCAGGAGTGATTAGGTTGTTATTTCTACAGATTTATGTTGGTTCTTATTAGCTTAAATATCAGATGATTTTCAAACCCTGAGTTTGAAGTGAGAAAACTTATTTGGTGCCTGCAGTGGACCCAGTAAAAATTACACTTATGAACAATAAAAATGAGGGATCTCATTTTGCAAAATAGCACTGTGCTTCGTGTAATCTTATACATCTGTCCACCACTGCCTCAGACAACTTGTAAAACTTCTTTTATCATTTTTTCATCTCTCACTTTAAATCTTTCAGTTTTGTTGAGGTCTGGAAGTAGGAATCAAGTTTTTGTGACCCTTTCCATGTGGTTGCCTATTGCCACATGAGAAAGTAGCAGTAATCTATACCCTCTCTCACGAAGTTTGAGTATGATGAAGATGTAGGCAAGAAAAGGACAATTAAAATAAATAGGGCTAATTTCATCATTGAGCCATGTATATGGTGTAATAGGAGAACAAATTGTGGTTTTAGGAGAAGGAGAGTGTCTGGTTCAAACTGAACATGTATCTGAAGTTTGTCCAAGGAATAGTAAGACAGCCTTTTACTAAACTCTTGGCTTTACTGCTCTCTTTCTCTGACACTGCTACAGACTAGGATAACTATAAAATATGTAATAAAACTACCTTGCTAATTTCCACTTAATAAAAACAAGTTAGTAAGAAGTTTTGTTGATCAACTGTTGGTTGGTTAGATAGTAATGCTAAGAGATCTAATGACATAGCTTTGACTACTCTATACCCTTCCTAAGCAATATCATATAGTGAACTCTTTATTTTTTACAGACTGTATCTGTAAACTTGACCAGAAACCATTTCTTTATGTTATTTTTTATAGAGTAATAGAAAATATGAATGTTTTTTGCATCCTGTCAGCATTGCAGGAAAATCAACCCATGAACAGGCATATCCATTGGAAGAAGGCTGTGGTTCCATGTCTGTGGTGGGCAATGCCTGTGACAGGTTGCTGATATAATTTACTCTGCCATCTCTATTCCTTTTCTGAAAAAGAATTTCTTACTAACAGGGCTGAACAGAGCCATAGACAGTGACCTAGAGCACATAAAATAATATTCAGTTCAGTTTTATTGTGAGTTCATACTTAAAATGTGAAGCTGGCATGTCTGAAAACATTGGTATTTATCTAAATGAATGCTATATGTCCACTCCAACCTCTTATTTCAGATATTGCATTTTTCAGTTCTAAAACTTTATTTGGTTTCTTTTTATTTCTTGGTGTCATTTCCTATTTGTTTACTGATTTTTTTTTTTTTTTTTAGTAAATGTCTTTGAGTGTATTTATAATAGCTGCTTTAAAGTCCTTGCATGCTAATTTGAGCATCTGGGTCACACAATGGCCAGTTCTCTTTGACTGTCATTTCAGTACATGTGAATCACATTATCCTATTTCTTTATATGCGTGATAATTCTGGATTGTGTACTGGACTTGTGAATAATATGTTGTGGAGACTCTGGGTTCTGTTATATTCTCCCAAAGAGTGATTTTTGTTTGATTGTTTGTTTGTTTGTTTTGTGAGGCAATTAATTCCAAGTTTTGTCTCCACAGCTTGGGGAAGTAGTTGACATTTTTTTCAGATCTTTTAGCCTTAATTGGGTTTCTTAGACTCTTCACTGCTCATATGTAGTTCAGGACTCTGCTAGATATTAGGCAGGGTTTATCTACAGTATTTTTCCCCTGCCTCTCTCCAGCTCTTTCTTTTCCAAGATTTCCCCCCTCACTCTTCAGATGCTGTTAGCTCCAAACTCTGGTTTTGTTAAGCCAGTGAGACTATGGGTCTTACTGTTATTTATATAACTTGAAGACACTGAAGAGAGACCAAAAGTAAGCAGAAAGCAGAGAGGAGTTGACAGTTGAACTTAGAAATAGAGAATGGCACTGGGTAAATTCAGATAAGTTACCTGGTTTTATAGGATTTTGCCTGCGGACCAAATAAACAAATAAGGTGTGTGCAGAAAATATATACCATTAGTGTTCCAGCTGACAGTGTGATTTCCATCTCATATTGAAACATAAACTCATAAACTCTCTGGCTTACTTAACCTCACTGAGCGTAGGTTTTTACATCTATAAACACAGAAATAATAACTCTTACCCCCTAGGGACACTATGATATGTTGTATGTGTGTGGTTTTGTGTTATATATATGTATATTATACTATGTATAACATTATATATACATATATATATAGTATTTTAATGTGGCTGACACTTTAGTGTGGTAAGTACTCAGCAAATTATAGGTTTAATTTCTGCCTACAATTTTTACCCAAGTTGAAAGTCATCCTTTTTTCAATTGTTCTCTAAAGTCTTATAAGGTGGGAACTAGGTAGCAAAATTCAAGGGTGCTTTTTACATAGTAGGTTCATAATATTATTTAATAAATAGATAAACTGAAAATTGTTCTTAAAAAAACCTGGATTACTATGCAGTTTCCTGTCCTCTCCTTTGGATTAACATTCTATCTTCTGTGCACTCCAGATTAAGAAGGTATATAATCTCTCCCACCCTAAAAGTTCTTCATATCTTTACCAGAATGAGAAAGAACTTACACAATTAATTTATAACTAAAAAGAACCATTATTCCAGGTTCTTCTTTGCCACAGTAAATAATGAATGTATTTGTGTCAAAAAATTAGTTAATCAACCATGTCAGTGGAAGTTAGAAAGCAAGTGCATAGGAGCTAAAATATAATTAAAATAATTCATATTTTGACAATTGAAAATTATTTGTACATATAAAGTTAAAGTTTTTATAAATAAGGTTAACTATAGTTCTCACTTTAGCAGAATTTTATAACACTCAGATTTGAAAGAGAAAAGAGAAAAAAGAGAAAGTGATAAACAGGATTTATTCAGAAGAGAACCTTCTATGGCATTTCTTGAAGATTATGTATAATCAGTCCAAACTCCTACATCATCCCAGAAATATACAATGAGAATTATTATTCATAATGATGATTCTCATTCATACAATCTAACTCATCAAATATGTTCATTCTCCTCCATAGATTATACTTAATAAGCCAAGAAGGGGATTAAATCACTTTCAAAAGGTTTTAAAGAAGGATTGAAATTTAAAAAAACTGTTTTTCCTCCCTAGTTTACTTTAAGTTCATGAGAAAATCTAATTAGTCAGAACGTCCCATTTTCCGAGCTTTGTACTGTTAGCGTATAAGGAATATTTCAAATCTCCAAGCTGCTCTGTGAAATGCTACATTTACCTTTATACTAATTTCCTGTCTCTCTTCTCAATATCACCTCCCCAAAAAGAATGAGGCTGGGGAAAGGAGAAGGAAGAAAATAGGAGAAATAGGAGGCCCATTGATTCTTATATATGTAGGTTAATTTATTGGTTTATCTTCATTTAATTTGAATATTGCTTGGAAGATTTTATTAGTGTGGAAGAGATTAAATTTGATAGCATGGGGAATAAGATTCTTTATTGTTTGATGATTAAATCATTCTCTTTTGGAAGCCAGAATTTAAATTTACTCTGGCCAAACTGTTGAGAAAAGGAAAAAAGTTACATGAAAAAGAAGCTTACGGGAAGAAACAATGTCATTTTCTAAGAACATCTTGGCTGTAAAAAGCTTGATTATTGTCTTGTTAAAAGGTCAACAGATTTCTTTCTTATATGCTTACATTTTCTCACCAAAAAGCATTATGACTAAGGAATATACGTATATTACTCCTACCCACAGTTTCATGGCACATTCCATCTCCTACCCCATCCTCTCCCTCTGAAGTCCTGGAGAGTTATTTAGGTTAATAAAGCCACTAGCCAATGTGGGCTCCTGATAACAATGGGGAACAAGACAATTTTTCTTTAAAAAGTGGAAGTGGTTGTCTTCAAATGTCTATTATACTCAGTTATTCAAAAAGTTACATTCAAGGTTGAAACCATGCTTTTAAGGGTCAATGACTACTTAACTATCAGCTCCATCGCTGTGGTTAATGTACCTGTGATTCTATCAGTACCACAGGTAGTGGTTAGAGTTTGTAGCATTCTGTTTCACTGTCAGAGTTAGAAGAGTATCCTTTGAGGTTTTAGCAATTACCCAAAACGTATGCTATTTTTCCAACAATGTCAAATAGATTATGTAGACCTTGTTACAAAATTTTGATGCTGTTCTGTTGCTTGCCCTCCCATGTTTTTGAATTAAAGATGTAATTAGACACTAAATAAAACTGTTGGAATGCAATCTGCATGTCAGCTTCTCTCTGTGATGTTTGTGAAATAGCTTCATGTGTTTATGTATGTGCTCCAGTTTGTTCCATGCTGCAATTCTTAGACTAGATTGAAGTATTATATGGAAAATTTTATGACAGTGTATTTTCTCTTGTTCTGTGAGAGGGTGTTCAGTTTGTTAAGTTGTCCCAAAACATAAGATTAATACCTAAGAGATTTATAGCAACCATATGTACCTTCATTCATAATTGGTCTAATTTTATAGGTAGCTCTACTTTCAATGACAAATGAAAAATATTCAGATTTAAACCTCTCCTTATTTTAAAAAAAGGGATAAAAGGAGCTTTATCATTTATATTCAAAAGTTAGTCACTTTCTCTTCATATCTGGGAGTAAGTGATACCGATCTGCTACCTTGACAATGAAGAACATCGATATCATTGGCAGTAGACATACTATAATTTTAAATTATAAACTATAATGTTTCACTTATCATTATAATATATTTATAAGAATTATTGTTTTTCAGTCTCCTTTGGCTTCCCAGTTCTTTTTATTTGTGTCACATATAAAATGCTTTACAGGTTCCAGCCAGTGCATTGATTCAACTGGCCCATTGAAGATCATCCCCATAGCAGCTCAATTAGAACAAATAATATCTGATTATCTAACAACTGCCATGTTCTTGTAGATACAGCCAAACTCACCTACTTATCCCCCTGCTGTGGCTAAAAATCTGGCAGTGCACTTTCTAACCTATTTTCTCTTGATGGTGTTTGCTTACATTGTCAGTAGGCAGAGGGCATTTGTTTTGAAGCCTGGATTTTGAATTTAAACCATCAAGCGAAGTCTATTAACGCAGAAGGTTTTAAGTTTATAATTTCCTCAATGAATACATTTTAAAATGGTACAGATAACTATATAACATCTTTCATGTGAGGTTGGCTTGTATGCTAGCAAAATTTAAAATGAGAGTTTAAAAACACTCAGATTGCTCTGAGGGGAAATCACTCAGGTAAATCTACAGAAATAAAACACTAAATTGCAGTATGTGTTCTGTTCATCTGTTTCAGTAGTGTACTTTCCTGAAACTAATTTGCTGTTTAAGTTAGCATTTCCCTTTAAAATAGTCTTTACTGAGTAGATAAGACATATCTATAAGTTTTCATTAACTGGGGCATAAGTTTTAAATAAAGAAGACTTAATCACACACATAATTTGGCAGTAAAGTTTCTCAGCATCAAATATAACTATGTTATAAATTTTATGCTCAGTAAAATATCAGATTATTTGAATAAGTCTAAGAGAAAACTCTTCTAAAATGTTGTCTCTGATTATTGGACTAACTCTGAAAACTTAACTCATATTTGTCATAGCTTCTCCCAGTTTCTCAGGAACTTCACGCTCTCTTTTGTCTATACTCTCTCCCTCTGAACTGGATCCTTGCCATCATTACCATGCTCAAAATTTTGCCATCTTAAAAAATGTATTTCTATATACCCCGTTTTCTTCACTCTTCAAACCACCACCTTCTTCCTCTTTCTTCTTTTTTAACAACCAAACTTCCTTTTTAACAACGCATGCCTTTCTCCTGAGGGTCTAATTTTCCTTCAAGCTTCAGCCTTCTAACAAAAAAGTGATTCCTTGTAAGATCAACAGTGGCCCATGTTGCTAAAGTGATGGGATTTTTGATTCTTTATTTTATATGGCTTCTCTGGTATACCACAAGCTAATCATGATTCCTTCCTCCAGACACTTTTTTCTTGCCCTTCACCGCACTACACAACACTCGTTCTTTCCTTTGCTCGCTCATTCTCATCTACCTAACCTTTAAATGGTGGAGTTCCTTGAGCCTCAGATGGCATATTTCTATAGCAATTCTCTTCTTTCTCTAAATGTTCTCATTTACAATCATAGCATTCATTGTCATCTGTGTGCTAATGATCCTCAAATTTACATCTCTAAACCAAAACACTTCTCTGATGTCCATTCTATATTGAGCTGTATACGTAAATTCTTCCTCTGAATGTCTTACAGCACCTCCACTAAAATTCAGTATGTCCCAACAAGTACTCTATAATTCTTCCACAGATTTCTACCTTTTCTGTCTTTCCCATCTCAGCAAGTGGCATCACCATCTGCTTAGTTGCTTAGGCTAGAAACCTAAGAACTGTTGTTTACTATTCTCTTTGACTCTCCAAATCCAGAATATCTGCTATTCCTTTCCATTTTAAATCCCCTGTCTAAAGTGCTTTAAATGGCTGTCCATTGCAACTTGAGAAAAAAGTAATTTACTTGGTCTACCAGGCTCAGCTAACCTTGCCCGCCTTACCTGGAGACCATGTTCCTTTCTCTCAGTGCTTCACTAACAGGCTTTTCCTAGGGTCCTTCAAACACATTTTCCCCTTTCTGATTCAAGCCTCACTTATTCCTCTCTCTGTCTGAAACTCTCTCCATTGATTAATTAACCTCCGTTCATTCTTCAAAGCTCAGTTCCATTTTCTGTCACTTGAGGACATCTGCTACATGCTTTGATATCACTATTTGCTTTAATTTCATAGCACAGTTATAATTAAATAGTTAGCTATTTTTGTATTCTTATTTGCTTTCTAACTTCCCCACTAGAATATAAAGTTTGTTAGAACAGAGAATATGATTACATCCCTAACTTTTGGCATGATGCCTCACATGTACATAGAGGGTATTTTTAAAATAATTATCAAGTTAATAAATACATAATGAGTGAAAATTTTCTTCTCTAATTAGATTTGAAAAGGTAAGTGCTTTAAAAACTAAAAAAGAATACAAAATAAATGTTTGATTATATAAGTCAAATAAAAATAAATGTTTAGAGCTTTATTAAGATTTTTTAAAATTTTCTGTCATTCACACTTAAAGAATTGAATTAAAACTTTTGTTGTTGTTTGTTCAGGTTGCAGATTGTTCCATTACTGTATTTTAAATTGCGGAATCAATATTTTACATACATTTTCTTCTTTTATTGTACAACATATTATACACATTTAGCAGAGGTTTCTTTTCCAGGTTAATTGTATAATAACAAATAGATTTACAAATAGGTACAATCAGTGAAAAGTACTGAATACAGAAGACTGATTAATGAGTTTTGCAAAATTAAAGTGTTTTTGGAAGTGTAGCAAAAATAAATACCCAATTTCATAATTATTTTTTACATTCATATTCCTTCCTTTTAAGGTCTTAAACAAAAACACGTAAGTTCTGAAAAACTTTCACTAACTAGCTCACTGACAACATATATCTAAATATTTTGAAGACATTTAGAAGTAAGACCCCAGACTTTTGCTTACCTCTGAGTGCTTTTTCAGCTCTTCAGTTCTATGAACAATTGAGTATACTAGAGTGATACATCATATCTATTGTTTTGGAAGGTTATTGTCTTCATAATTATATTTCATAAGTAACAAAAGCTTGGCACTTCAAGTAACAAATATTTTTTTCTAGATATTTTGTTGTTGATTCTAATTTAATTCCATAATGATCAGAGAAAACATTTTTTATGATTTTAATCCTTTCATATTTGAGAGAGTTGTTTTATGGCCCAACATATGTCTATCTTGGATACATACTATGTGTACTTGAAAAGATCGTGTACTTTGCATTTACTGGTTTATATTATATAAATATCAACAGGTTAAAGGTGCTTGATCATGTTGTTTAGATTATCCACATTTGTACTGTGTTTTTGTGACTACTTGTTCTATCAGTTGCTGAGAGGATGTTAAAAATCTCCAACTATGATTGTAGAATTATTTATTTTCCCCTTTAATTCTATATATTTTTGCTTTCATGTACTTCTGTTATTAGGTTCATATACATTTATGATGGCAGTATCTTCCTAATTCTTTTATCATTCTGAAACGCTTCTTTATATTAGTAATACTCTTTGTTTGGGTCTATTTTATCTGATATAAAATATCCATGTTATATGTTTCTTATGTTTACTGTTAGCATGGTCAATCTTTTTTTACATATATCTGTTTTGAAACTATTTCTTTGTACTTGAATTAAGTAGCCATTCTTTATGAATTTAGATAGTATGAATCAGTCCCATAAAATGTAATTACACCTAATGTCTGTATCTGCAAAGTTTTGAACAGATCATGTACTATGGAGATTCCACTCAGTTGTGGCTAATCTACTCCTACCCCATACCAGGCACAATCTGGAATGTAGCATCTCTGTATTCCTTACTACCCATCCTAACAATATGAAATACACATTTTGGCATAATCCATCAGCAAACAAAGATATCTGGGAAAAACAGTGGAAGTGAGAATAATTTAAAAGTTTATTCATTCATTGGCCTCCAATTTCTGGTCTAGCTAGTGTTTTTTAAACCGTGTGTGTGTGAGTGTGTGTGTGTGTGTGTGTGTGAACACTGTGAAGTTTTTGAAATAGTTCCTAAGAGGTAGTTTGAGAACGGAGCAGAACTCAGAGCCATTGACTTAACAGAAAATCATAGAGCTCAGATCCAAATCCCTCCAAAGCATGGCTTCAGCATGACCAGACATCTGAGGTTTTTGAAGAGGCATGCTAGACTAACATGCAGCAAAAAAGGTTCTTGTTAGGATGAGAACTTTTCTCCGTACATAGAATAAAGCTTGACTTCAGATTTTTTAAACTTTTATGTGCTATTACTTTGAGCTTCTTGTGTTTATGAAATAAAATTTCAGATACAATGTATTTTCTGAGAACAATTTATTCATGTTAGAAACTGCTTACTCGAGATACAAGCACTGTCATTTGTTCCCCTAGTCTTACACAGTAATTCAACAGAATTGCTTGCTTGGGGATTCTTTCCTTTGCTTCCGCTCTAGTGAAAAGAAGGCACCAGAGAGTGAAATCCTGTTCTCTGATTGATGAGATTTTGTTCAGCCTGTGACAGTGCATAACTTCTCTCACTGCCCTATCTGTTGACCCCCAGAGAGGCTGAAAGTAGCACAACCTTGGGAGATAAGAAGTTTTGATTTTTTTTCTAACACTGTTTATAAGAATAGAACCATCAGCAGTCATGATAGTGGAAAGCAGAATGTATTTTTTAGCCAGAAAGCTAAGAGAAAATTGGTGAGCTCAGGTTGCTTAATGGGGCTAATAAAGCAAATGCCATCAGACTTGGCACTTATGTAAGACATATAAAAATATTTTGTTTTCTCAAACCAAAAACTGAGTACATAACTGTAGTCCATAATCCACCTTTTCAATGTTACTCAGTGACTGCAAGGGGAACCAGGGCAGACTTACATTATGCATAGCTCAGTACTATTCATCTTCCCATACTGGGAAACAACTTGAATTTCATTTTTTACTGATGAAAGTGATGCCTTTACTTTCTAAAAGCCAGAACATTCATAGCACAGGTTATATAAGTCACTAAGTTAAAATGTAATGTTTGGCATTAAAAGAAAGAAAAAGTGAGGGAAATGATGGTAAAATGTGGTGTGTAATTCTGCATCAGTAGTTTTTTCTTATCTTTTTCAAGAACTAATTCTACAAGTAGTCCAGACTAAATACAGATTTTATTTTATTTTATTATTTTTCCCTTTTCAGTTGACTTAATGTAAAATGCTTTGGTCTTCTCTTGAGTTATGGTTGACATGCAATATTAATTAGTTTCAGGTGTACAGCATAGTAATTCAACATTTGTATACATTGTGAAATGGTCACCACAATAAGTCTAGTAACCATATGTCACCTTACAAAATTAACACAATATTATTGACTATATTTCCCATGCTGTACATTATATGCCCATGACTTACTTATTTTATAGCTGGAAGTTTGTACTTCTTAATACCCTTCACCTATTTTGCCTCCTCCACCCCTTTCCCCTCTGGCAACCACCAATCTGTTCTCTGTATCTATGAGTCTGTTTCTGTTTTGTTGTGTTTGTTTGTTTTGTTTTTTAGATTCCACATATTAGTGAAATCATACAGTATTTGTCTTTCTCTGACTTGTTTCGTCTAGCATAATACCCTCAAGGTCCTTCCGTGTTGTCACAGATGGCAAGATTTCATTCTTCTTTATGGCTAGTATTCCATTGAATGTATACACATCTTTTTTATCCATTCATCTATACATAGACATTTAGGTTGCTTCCATATCTTGCCTACTGTAAATAATGCTGCAATGAACATATGGGGATGCTATATCTTTTCCAATTGTTTTTTTTTTGTTTTCTTTGGAAAAATACCCAGAAGTGGAATTGCTGGATCGTATGGTAGTTCTATTTTTAATTGTTTGAGGAACCACCATACTGTTTTCCATAGTTACTGCACCAATTTACAATCCCACCAACAGTGTATAAGGGCTCCCTTTTCTCTACATTGTTGCCACCACTTGTTATATCTTGTCTTTTTGATAATAGCCATTCTGACAGGTGTGAGGTGATATCTCACTGTGGTTTTGATTTGCGTTTCCCTGACGATGAGTGATGTTTTTCATACACCTCTTGGTCATCTGTATGTCTTCTTTGGAAAAATGTCTCTTCAGATCCTCTACTCATTTTTAATTGGATTATTTGGGGTTTTTTTTTGTTATTGAGTTGTATGAGTTCTATATATGTTTTAGATATTAACCCCTTATCAGATTATGATTTGCAAACATCTTCTCCCATTCAGTAGGCTCTCCTTTTCATTTTGTTGATGGTTTCCCTCACCATGCAGAAGTTTTTTGGTTTGAGGTAGTCCCATTTGTTTATTTTTGTTTTTGTTTCCCTTGCCTTTTGGAGTTGGATCCCAAAAAACATTGCTAAGACTGACGTCAAAGAGCTTACCACCTTTGTTTTCTTCTAGGAGTTTTATGGTTTCAGGCCTTCATTTAAGTCTTTAATCCATTTTGAGTTAATTTTTGTATATGGTATAAGATAGTGGTCCAGTTTTATTTTTTGCATGTATCTTTCTAGTTTTCCCAACATCATTTATTGAAGAGACTGTCCTTTCCCCATTATATGTTCTTGCCTCCTTTGTTGTAAATTAATTGAATATATATGTGTGAGTTTATTTATGGGCTCTTTATTTTGTTCCATTAATCTATGTGTCTGTTTTTATATTAATACTATACTGTTTTGATTACTATAATTTTGTATTTTACAGTTTTAAATCAGGGAGCATGATAACCTCCAGTGCTGTTCTTTCTGAAGATTCTTTTGGCTATGTGGCATTAAATACAGGTTTTAAATGGTGCCTTTACCAAAAGGAACCACATAGGGGAATATTTTGTTTGTTAAATTTCTCCACATATTTCATAAAGTGAATTAAGACATAGACTTGCACAAATTTAGGAATGAGAGGTTTTCTTGATGGAAAAAAATAAAAGAAAGCTATGTTTTCCCTTTGTTGTTTAGGTATTCTTAATCTTTTCTTTATAAAATTGTAAAGGTGTTCTTTGAGCTGCTTGACCAATTCACTGAAGATAATTTGTATGTTTAAATTCAAAATGAGAATTAAATCTGTTGGCCTCTTCACTATTTACTGCATCATGTCTGGTAATTAGAGAGTAAACAAGGCTATTATTTGATAAGTTTCATAACTGTACACTAGTTAACCCTGAAAAGAAAATTTAATGGAAAACAAATTTTAAAGTAGAGCCAGGAAATACTGCTTGAAACTTGATCATTTACTACTAATATTAATTCACATTATATGGGAAGAAATTTTCTAAATTTTCAAGGATAATTTTTTCTAGAGAATATGTTAGGAAAATTTGAATTATTACTATTATTATTATTAATACATAGTTTGTCCACTTCAGAGCAAATAAATCTAGTAAAGAGCACTAGAAATACCTGTTCATTTTGAGTGTCACCACGTAGCTGAGACCAACCCATGGAGCTCACCTCACAAGAAGGTTGAGACTGAATCTTATCCTATAGCTTTATCAGTATATTTATTTAACCTATACTTTATATTGAAACATAAGAATTCATTTGAATTCATTTAAGTTTATAGAACAATATAATCTGCTAGTTAATCAAAGCCTCATGTTTCATGATTTGTGACTAAAATCAGGGGCCAAGTCTTTCTCTGTGAGTCATTAATTTTGTAAAACAGAGATAGGAGGTCTTTCAGGAAAAATTGTACCCAAGAACATCTAAGCAGTCATGGCTACCTGGGGAGTAGAAAAGCCAAACTGGTCTTTATGGAAACCACTGAATTTCCCTTTGTCACCATCCAAATTTCTCCTGCTACTCAATCTGAAGAGATTAGTGGAAAACTAAGTAGATTATAAATGAGTAAATAAATTTATTCATTACCTAGGTTTTCATTCTTCAGAAAGACTTCCTCGAGCCCCAGCTTAGGTAAAGTACCTCTTATGTATGACTTTTCTTGGAACATAGCGTGCATCACATACATGTCTCTTTGTTTCTCTCCATTTGCTAGACAGTGAGCTAAATGAGGGTAGAAACTATGTCTTAGTCATCATTCATTTGCTCATTCTTGTTCTATTCATTCATCCATAAAAATTTATAGAGCACCTACTATGTGTTAGGCCTTACAATGAATTGTGGTAGAATGGGGAGAGTGAGGAGGAGACAGATGACAGATATCCATGTAAGATGTTAGGGGGACTTTGTGTTTGATTAGGTGTGGGGAACTCAGGGTGGTAGAGAAATCTAGAGTGACACCCACCTGCCCAATTTGATTGCCTGTATAGATTGTTGAATTAGTGACCAAGTAGAAAATACAGGAGAAAAATTTCTTGCCTTTGGATGATAGAGTGAGGAGAGTAAGAAAATAATTGGCTCCGTTTAAGCCATATTAAGTTTAATAAGATGTAAAACATTCAGGTGAAGAAGACTTGTGAGCAATTGCAAAGATGGGTCTGGAGATCACAGAAGCATGGTCAGGGCTGAATATACAAACCGAGAGATCCCGGCAACTGGATACAGTTGATATAACTTAAACAGCCAGGCAGGCAGAGAAAGAAGAATTACTCAGAGAGGATAGAAGAGTAGCAGGAGAGCAAGATACCATGGACGCCAAACAAGGAATATGTATTATAGGACACACGTGACCACGAGTTACATTGGGGTGAAAGGGAGTGAAACGAATAATTTTTATCAGATTTATAGTTTGCTTTATTCTGAACATCAGCGCTTAGGCTGTCTGGGGTTTTACAAAACCCAATTAAGTTACAAGTGCTTTTTAACAAGCTGAAGGTTTTTAAACAAGTCTCAATGTGTCTATATCTTTTTCCTTTATTTGTAAAATTTAGAAACTCAATAAAATGATCCTTCTGGAGCCAATATTTTACATCCAGTATTGGAAATAAGCAAGTAAGTATTCTTGACCAGAAGCTATTTCCCAGGGGATAAAAGTAGACAAATAGAGCCATCATATGTCAAGTTCATATCATATATCAGAAAATCAACGATGGAAGAAAATGTTGAAGTCGTACAAATAGGAAAGTTCAAGAGCAACTTTTGCTGTTTGCTCTACTGGATGAATTACTTTCATTATATAACAATTGGGAGACCAAATCAAGAATATCAATAATCAGGGCATTGGCAATGTTTTCCCTCACAAGTTTAATCCAAATGACATCTTATAGGATTGTCACACCCAGGTCTCAAGGAAAAAATTGTTAAATCTAAATGATTCCAGATGAACAAAGATCAGTGAGTCACATTATTATTACCAAGTCAATATTAATACATACCTCCATGGGGAAAAAAAGAAAGATCTATTTGTTGAGTTATACACAGTTAACTGAAGAATTTTTACCAAAACTCAAGCTTTCTTAACCAAAGTCAATGTGGATGACTTTTAGGGTGTTATCAGTACCACAAAGACCCAAAGATATTAGTACCTAATAACATCAGGTTTCAGACAATAGAAAGAGGGGAGAAGAGGAATCATTAACATCCAAAGACATTTGTACCTGATGCTAATTACCCCCAGGTGCTCAGATTAATATGCTTTCAATATAAACATGTGGGATAAACAGCTGTCATGGAAATATGCCACCAAAATGAAAACTTCACTCAACTAGAGGAACAGTTTGGAAGCTAGTGACCCAGTACATGCTCATACTTAAGGAAAGCAAATACTTTTCACTAAGCCCATAAACAAACTTAAAATCAGGAAGGATTTCTTTGGAAAATAGTAGAAATCTCAGAAGCATTCTCAATATTTACCAAATGTCCCATAAACATTTGCTCAAAAATTAAAATGAATAACAATATTTTATTCATTGTCCAATGTTTAATGATCAAATGTTGAGTTACAAAAATAAACTCTGCTTTACATATGAAGACAAAAATAAAAGTAGATATTCTTGCAAAATCAAATATTGCATCTCTAATGCAGTATGAAAAGAAGCCTGTGGATGGTCCATCCAAATTGCTGGCATCAATGCTGACACATTTTTTGACTGCTTCTGGTCAAAAAATGCCCTTGTGTTTTGCCTTGAGTACTTCACTGATTTATATTTGAAAGAAATCTTGCAATTACAGTCCTGAAAGGAATCCTAGTAGATAGTCTAGGATTGTTTTGGAGATGCCAGACTGCAGGACTACAGTGTGCGTGTGTGCATGTGTGCGTGTGTGTGTGTGTGTGTGTGTGTGTGTGTGTGTGTTTGAGAGAGAGAGAGAGGGAGGTAGGGAAGGAGAGGGAGAAGAAAGAGAAGAAGAGAAGAGAGAGGTAGAGGTAAGAGCATTGCCTATAACAAAAAAATATAGAAGAAATTCACCTGCTTCTATGCTTCCTGGAATGCAGAAGACCCATTAAATCAATATGGTTTAACCCAGAAAGTTGGATTTAAGTATTAGGTCTATAAGAGGACTGATAGATGAAGGAGTTATGTCAACTATTCACTATTTATTTGCTCATTCAATAAATATGTAGTACAGACCAACCATCTGGGTTATTGAATAATAATCATGGTATTAATGAAATTATATATCTACCAACCTTGGTTTTAGGTTAAACAATATGCAGTTACCTACCTGTGGTCATTTTTAACCTCAAAAAGGACTAATTCATATTTTTGAACCTAGTATTTGATTTATCACTGAGTACTCTAATGGTAAATGTTAATTAACAACTTGTAAAGACAATTTAAGAAAAGCACAAATTTATATGAATCCAAATAATGACATGCAAATTTAAGCTTTGACTCTGTTAGATTAGCGCAAATTATACCAGTTTACTAAAAAGAATAATTCTTACAATCTGTGTCAAGCGAGGCCTTGTTCCTCTTGATGTTTTACCAGCTACCAAAATAGCAAGATCAGATTTCTCGTTAGAAAGTTACTGCTTACAAAACTTTTTGCATTAAACAGTTGTTTCAATAACCTTTGACTAAAGCATTAAAAGAGTTAATCTATTTGTAGCAACTTTGAACCTTTCTAAATTTAATGTTTTTAGATTAAAGCATTGATCTTCCTATGCATTAGAAAACAGCATCCTGCTGGGCAGTGTCATTACAACGATAGTCCTACTAGGAGAGACACCAGTCCAATTTATTGAATGAAGATCTTAATACTGTGATAGATACTTCTAAAGCTCAGCTTGATTCTTTAAAAATGCTTTCATGCATAGAGGATGCTTACTGTACTCAAGTTATCTGAGATGTTGTGGCACTTACTGAATTTTCACATAAAGTGCAATTTTATGAGTAAGACTATTATATCAGTTAATAATAGTCTGTTATTAAATGTTCCAAGTAGGCATTCAACAAACTTCAATTGTGTCTTTATATTATACTTAACTGTAACTGAGTAATTCTTCTTTAAGGGAGAGGCCAGTAGAAAGAGAGCAAATTGCATGACAAAGTCCATATTATGGGGAATTAGCATTTGTTTTTAATAAGGAGAGAATGTGTTCTACATCATTTTGAATTCTCATCTTATGCATCTTAGTGAGTATGCACCTGTTATAATTACAGTGGTTGTTTACTAGTAATTTACCACAAAACAGGATGCATATACAGACTGTTAAATTAATTTGCTAGATATGGGGCATTTAGGAAGGTCAGCTTCTGAGAGTTAACCAATCCAAAGGCATTCCTAAAAATATAGATGAAAAATACTTTAGGAAATAGCTTCATTTATCTTTCAACATTAATTTTCAAATTGGTTAGCATGAGGTCTAACTTTAAAATGGATGAATTATATTTTGAAAATAAACACCTGCATTAAAAATTAGGTTATTTTTAACAGTCAATTATTCTTATGCTATCTCTCTGAGCAGAGTACAAACATATTTATTTATTTAGTTGCTGTACTAGGCTCAGATTCAAAATAGGTTACCAATGAAGGAAGAGGATTTTTGCCTAGTTTTGCAAGAGTTTTATCTATAAGCCCTATTAAAAAGGAAAGCGTTCATTTGGGGAAATCAGCTAAGATTCAAGAGCATACATTTTAGAGGTAGAATAACTATTTTTTAAAAAATCTAACTATACAAAATTGTCTGGGGCCCATTGACATTTTTAATCAGAAGGTCTCCTCCCATTCTTTTCTTCCCCTTGCATCCATCTCCCAGACCCTCATGGAGATTTATGTGTGAGGGGAGATTCTAGGTAAATTATATCTTTTTATTACCAATTAGGGTTTAAACTTAAAGCCATATGTAATCTGTGCTCTCGGCTAGCTGGGCTGAACTTCTACCTAATGGAGTGTATATCTAAGTAAGGCCTAGACTAAAATCTAATTTTAAGGTCAACTCCTCTTCCCTTTTTTCTGGTTTATGTCATAGGCTTGTGAGAAGAAAATGAAGTGTTCCTGTCCCATGTTCCCCTATTAGCTACACAGAAAGAATAAGAGAAAAATAACACAAGGAGGACAAGTAATCCAAGAGCTATAACAGATCCCAAGAAAGGGAGGCTGGAAATAAAAGAGCTCTTAATTGTTTCTTTCACCAGAGATCATAATCTCCTACAATCATGCCTTTGCCGTGACTAACATTAGTACTTATTGTTAAGAGTTATGAGGTCAGAGAGGGAGGTGGAGTTGAGTTTTTTATCCTAACCCCAGACTAAAGACTTTACAGGGTAGAGAGCAAGACTAGCTCCTGAGAACTGATGATGTTGTAGGGGAAGATTAAATTACTCCTTTAAGAAGAGTTCCTAGGCTGAGCCAGCAAAATTTAAGGAGCTTGCAGAGAGTGCCACCAACCGGAATGCAAAGGTCAATCCAGGCAGAAATGGAGACCAGGAGAACTCCAGCAGAAAATGAATAAAGCTTTAATTTAGACACAGGCCCAGTAGCAATAATTGAACTAAGTGTGCAGCATAAATAAATGGGACTCCTACTATAAGTCTTGATAAAGATATGTAGAGAGGAATCTAAGGGAGGATAAACCCATTAAACAGCTTTGACACTGATGTGTGGAAAAAGAGTGAGTACATGAATTTCAACAGAAAGCAAATTTAAAAAACAAACAAAAGGGAATTGAGTGGACATAATTGAATGAGTGGATCTGTGATTAAGATAGAGTAAAAAGCATGTTAATACTTGATAACATGTTAAACCAACTCTCTCCATCTCTCTGGACTTCAGTTTTCTTTTGTGCAAATTAAGGGGATTAGATTGAACCTGGTGTAATTTATAATGTTCCTCAAGGATTTAAAAATCTAAGATTCATGTCTCTAAATGAATTGAATAATGTATCTATTTATCTGCAACAAATTTATTTAAACTCAGATTTTTTTTTCTTGAAGATAACATTTTGCTAAGGGTATGTTAGATAATGAAAATACTTCATGAAGGTGGACTGAAGAGTATTAAAGGGAAAAATTGAGTTCTAAGAACAGAAAAATCCTGATTTCTCAGGTGGTAGTAATGAAACTCCATCATTGGAGAGCCTATTGTTGGAGAGTATTATGTTCTAAATCAGTGCTTCTCAGATTTAATGTGCATAAAGATCTCATGGGGATATTGTCAAAATTCTGAATCAGTAGATCTTGAAGGTGGGGATGATGCTGAGCTTCTTATTCCAGCGAACTCCCATGTGATATCAGTAAGTAGCACATTTTTTTTCGTATCCCAGTACATGTTATATTCTGATGGTTTGAGGTGAAAGAAAGCAAATCCATGTATACCATATTTATTCATATGTCATATTTTTGGCCATTATTACAATAATATTCATCTAGAACTAGCTCTGTATCTATCCTGATGCAAGAAGAAGAAATTGCTGCCAGGACTTAGCTAATGAAAAAAACTAAGAGTCAACTGTGTAGGTTCTTGTGTGAATATTTAAGACTGCTGGATTTTATGTCTCAGTTGTCTGATTCCCTTTTATGATTTAGTTCATTCTAGTGGAAGATAGTTTAGAAGAAGCAAGGAAAGGAAGGGAAGATCCTTAAACTAGACACACTAAAGAATTGATGGTTGACAGTGATGAAGGAGATTGAAGAATCAGAATCTAGAAAAACACAGCAATCCAGAAGGCATTTAGTTGATGGTCCAACACACTCAGACTACATGGTACCTCCCAGGGAATTCATTCTCTTGCTAGGACAATAGTTTTGATCCTCATATTATCTAAAATAGGATATGTTATGCTCAGCCTGTTACCAAGTTTGATGGATAAATCAGTGGAGTGTTCAGTGCATTTTAGAGAAATTGCCACCCAAAATGTCAAAGCCTGTTTTGTTAATATAATTTTATAATTGAATGGGTAAATTTTAGTTATCTTGAAAATTTTCTCATCCAGAACATTTTATTCTCCAGGGAGAGATATATAAAAGAGGTGTCACTGTAATTAGAAATGAAAAAATTTGTTGTCTTCTTGAGGTGTTAATTTTTTCCGCTGAACAAACAGCATATTCATTCAGAACTATGGGAACAAAAAGGGGAAAGGAAAGAAAGATACAAGAAAAAACAAACAAGGAAAAGGAGAGACTTCGAGACAGACTATATGTGCTCTAAAAAGTCACTTTTTCCAAATCTAAATTCTAACCTGACTTCAGTGAAATTTAGCAAGTATAAGCATTCTCCCTAATATTTCTTAAGAGCATTCTATGAAAAGTAGAATAATTATTGTTTTGATTTATGTTCTTGGTTATGCAAATTAAGAGTTTAGTTTGACATTTTTGACATTTTATTCTATGCAAATAAGCTTCAAATTAGGCATAAATATTAGGTGTACATTTTAGATTACTGTTCTCAGCCGGGTAATATGGGGGAAGCACTATGTTGAGTCAGGAACTATGAACTGAGAAAAATCAGCATCAACTGGCTGGATGGCCTTGGGTAAATCATTTCCTGTCTCTTGGTCTCTAATTCTTCAACTGAGAAATGAGTGGTGTGGTTGTGTGTGGGAGGTCAGGGTCACTCATGATACCTAAGTTATGAGGATCTATAGGCGTATGACCATGCTAATGCCAATAAAATAGTAATGATAATGATAAAAATAACAAACTAATTACATTTATGGAGCACATTCTGAGGTACCAGGCTGTGGTAAGCAGGATAATGACCTGACCCCAACCAAACATGTCCACCTTCTGTTCCCTGGAAGCCATGAATATATTTCTTTACATGGCAGAAGGGACACTGCTGATGTAATTAATGTTAAGAACACTGAGATGAGGAGGAGATATTATCCTGGATTGTCCAGGTAACCCAGCCTAATTACATGAGTTCTTAAAAGCAGAAAAGCTTTGCTGCTGCAGTGAGAAAAACATGCAATTTTGCTGGCTTTGAGGATGGAGGAATGGGGCTATAAGACGAGGAACGTACTGCACACGGCTTCTACAAGGCAGCAGAAGGCAAGAAAATGGATGCTCCCACAGAGGCTCCAGAAAGGAACACAATCCTGCTGACACCTTGATTTTAGCCCAGTGAGACCCAGGTCAGACTTCTGACCTCCAGAAACTGTAAGATAATAAATTCTTATTTTTTAGCCACTATGTTTGTGATGATATGTTACAGCAGCAATAAAAAAAAAAATTCTGATGTATCAGGCTCTCTGCTACAGTAATTTAAATTAATTCATTCTGGCCTCACAACCCTAAGAAATAAAGACTATCATTAGCCTCAGTTTATACTTGAGGAAATTGAGGTTTAAGGTGTTTGAATAACTTCTCAAGCTTAAAGCTTATAAATGATGAAGCCAGCATTTGACCCCAGGACTGTTTTGTTCAACTAAAGATGATGTATTTAAAATGCCTTTATATATAAAACCAAGTAATAGTTTCCTGTTTTATTTCTCCTACTATAGAATGAAACCAGTTTTTCTTTACCAGTTGCCTGCTGGAAAGATGGGCCAATGAGGATACCTCTGTGAGGATTCGGGGTCCTTTAGAAAAAAATCACGTGTTCATTGTGTATAATTAGTTTTATTCCTCTTTCTAAAGTCATTAACTTTACTTTTCTTGTAATCAGAATGATTTTGATAGTATTTTATAAGGGAAGAATAAAGCATATCATCACTAGTCTGGCATATTCTAGAATGTAGCAAAGGATCTTTTATTTGATGATGGAGCTTCCTTCCTCCTTCCTCCCTCCCTTCCTTCCTTCCTTCCCTTTTCCTTTCTTCATTCCTTCTTTCTTTTTTCCTTTTCAGCCTAAGCAGCTAAACTTATTTATCTGAGAAGAAGGAAAAAAGGTTAGGTCTGTATTTTAAAAAATATATTCAATGTCAATTTGCCAGGAAGCAACGCTTTCTCTTTACTTTTTACTTTTATGTAAAGTAAATTAAAGTAAATCTCTTTTACTTTCTTTTTACTTTTATGATGCCCCCCCATCTATTTATCTTCTCTTTTATTCTTATTGCTACTCCCAGATGCCTCTGTTCTCTTTGATGCATTAATGCTTCTTTCCCCCTTCTTTCAAAAGCTTTCCAAACTCCCTCCTTACTCATTCAAGTTGGGAGAGATTTTTTTGCCTGGGAGCTTTGAACATTCTATATGTTCTTCACCAAAATACCACTTCTTCTGTGTCTGAGTGACATCTGATGTGATGAGCTCAAGCTCCTGAGAGGTATGAGGTGTCTTTGGCACTGCACCTGACACTGCATTCCACATCGGGAAGCTGGAGAACCAAAGGTATCTTAGCCCTTTGGTTTCTTCTTTGGTTCTGCAAGCCCTTGAGGCCACTTAAGGGTTGGCAGTATCTCAGACTCTCTGTAAGAAGAATTCTTTGATATGAACTGCAGTACAAGAAGGAAATTTTGCTGTGAAGAGGGGAAGAATGAAACTTGTTTTGTTTTACAAAGGAAAAGAAAAACATGATGATGGGTGTAGACAGAAAGAGAATCTGTGAAAGATAGAGTCCTGGTTAAAAAAAAAAAAAAAAAAATGACAGACTCAAACTTCGGCGATGGAAGAGTGAGGTGCCAAACTTGTAAAAAGGAAAAAAGCATGAATAATAATTTGTTTTTGTAGAACCTGAGGTTGTAGTCAAAGTATGCAAGCAGAGTGGGATACATTTTACACAGTGCAGCAAGAGCTTAGAATCAGTTTATGTCTAAAATTAGCAAACAAGATCAAAGTGCCATTGACTATCTTTGACAGCAAATAAATGATTAGCTGAGAATAGGGTGATGATTCTACCTAAAGATAAAGAAACTGTTAAGGGCATGGAAGATCATAGATTTACGGAGTACATTTTATGAGCAATGCATATAAACTTTTTACAAATGAGAACTAAACTATTTCTGCTTTCTTGCTCTTGCTGTTTCTTAACTTTCAACAACTGGCTGTTCTCAAAGCCTAAATACTTCCATTCGTGGTAGGTTTAAAATGCTTATTAGAAACGGCAATATATTTCTTTTTTTTTTTAATTTTTGAATTTTATTTTATTTATTTTTTAAAACAGCAGGTTCTTATTAGTCATCCATTTTATACACATCAGTGTATACATGTCAATCCCAATCTCCCAATTCATCCCACCACCACCTCCACCCCCTGCCACTTTCCCCCCTTGGTGTCCATACATTTGTTCTCTACATCTGTGTCTCAATTTCTGCCCTGCAAACTGGTTCATCTGTACCATTTTTCTAGGTTCCACATATATGCGTTAATATTCGATATTTGTTTTTCTCTTTCTGACTTTCTTCACTCTGTATGACAGTCTCTAGATCCATCCACGTCTCTACAAATGACCTAATTTCGTTCCTTTTTATGGCTGGGTAATATTCCATTGTATATATGTACCACTTCTTCTTTATCTATTCGTCTGTCAATGGGCATATAGGTTGCTTCTATGACCTGGCTATTGTAAATAGTGCTGCAATGAACATTGGGGTACATGTGTCTTTTTGAATTATGGTTTTCTCTGGGTATATGCCCAGTAGTGGGATTGCTGGGTCATATGGTAGTTCTATTTTTAGTTTTTAAAGGAACCTCCATACTGTTCTCCATAGTGGCTGTATCAATTTACATTCCCACCAACAGTGCAAGAGGGTTCCCTTTTCTCCACACCCTCTCCAGCATTTGTTGTTTGTAGATTTTCTGATGATGCCCATTCTAACTGGTGTGAGGTGGTACCTCATTGTAGTTTTGATTTGCATTTCTCTAATAATTAGTGATGTTGAGCATCTTTTCATGTGCTTCTTGGCCATCTCTATGTCTTCTTTGGAGAAATGTCTATTTAGGCCTTCTGCCCATTTTTGGATTGGGTGGTTTGTTTTTTTAATATTGAGCTGCATGAGCTGTTTATATATTTTGGAGGTTAATCCTTTGTCCGTTGATTTGTTTGCAAATATTTTCTCCTATTCTGAGGGTTGTCTTTTCGTATTGTTTATGGTTTCCTTTGCTGTGCAAAAACTTTTAAGTTTCATTGGGTCCCATTTGTTTATTTTTGTTTTTTATTTCCATTACTCTAGGAGGTGGATCAAAAAAGATCTTGCTGTGATTTATGTCAAAGAGTGTTCTTCCTATGTTTTCCTCGAAGAGTTTTATAGTGTCCAGTCTTACATTTAGGTCTGTAATCCATTTTGAGTTTACTTTTGTGTATGTTAGGGAGTGTTCTAATTTCATTCTTTTACATGTAGCTGTCCAGTTTTCCCAGCACCACTTATTGAAGAGACTGTCTTTTCTCCATTGTATATCCTTGCCTCCTTTGTCATAGATTAGTTGACCATAGGTGTGTGGCTTTATCTCTGGGCTTTCTATCTTGTTCCATTGATCTATGTTTCTGTTTTTGTGCCAGTACCATATTGTCTTGATTACTGTAGCTTTATAGTGTAGTCTGAAGTCAGGGAGTCTGATTCCTCCAGCTCCATTTTTTTCCCTCAAGACTGCTTTGGCTTTTCGGGCTCTTTTGTGTCTCCATACAAATTTTAAGATTTTTTGTTCTAGTTCCGTAAAAAATGAGAAATTGCAATATCTTTCTTTAAAATATGTGGATTTTGAAATTACCCAATTATTTTTTCTGTCAGAAAAACTTGGGACTTCCCTGGTGGCGCAGTGGTTAAGAATCCGCCTGCCAGTGCAGGGGACACGGGTTCAATCCCTGGTCCGGGAAGACCCCGCATGCCGCGGTGCAACTAAGCCCGTGTGCCACAACTACTGAGCCTGCGCTGTAGAGTCCACAAGCCATAACTACTGAGCCTACGTACCACAACTCCTGAAGCCCACGCACCTAGAGCTCGTGCTCTGCAACAAGAGAAGCCACCACAATGAGAAGCCTGTGCACCACAACGAAGAGTAGCCCCCTGCTCGTGGCAGCTAGAGAAAGCCTGTGTGCAGCAATGAAGACCCAATGCAGCCAAAAAATTAATTAATTAACTAATTAATTAATTAATTAATTTTTAAAACAAAAAAGAAAAACTTATGGGACCTATGAAAAGAGAAATATGATCAGAAAAGTTTTTCTACATGTGAAACATTGCACATCATGACAACAAATTGCAACAATACATTGCATTTTTTAACATTAAATGATGTTTGTCACGTAGAGGAATATATCTAGACTTTGCAAATCAGGTGAATGATTTCTTAGCCAATTCTTTTAGTTTAGATAGAGGCGTGACGCTGTTAGTATATCTTCATTACCTAACAACATTTCATATTATTGTCTTAATGTCATTCAATATGGATTGATAGCCTTTAAGAAAAAGTCAATTCTGTTCCAAGAATTTACAAAGAGCTTTGCTTCTTATTTTGTGTGTGCAAAGAAAGCGGGAAATATGGGCTAAGGATGGAGGGAAAGGAGATGAAAAATTAATGTTTTACACGCTATCATCCAAACAGAGTTTTTAATAAAGCTTTCTGTCCTCCTCAGTTACTGAAGAGGAAATATATATTTTCTAGCTCCCTCATTGTCTTCAGTTTTGTTAGACTTTGCAAACATCATTCCGCATGCCCCCTCATTCTCCATTTTTTGCAAGGTCTTTTGACATTCTTGGTGTTAAGCACATTAACAGAACAGGGTGATTGAGGTAGATAAGACAATCTTAGGTAAAGCTGTGGGGTAATTTGTTATTATTACAAGAGGTTGTTTCTGAAGAGATTACTTTTCACCGTACTCAGTGAGGTTAGATATTCTGTTTGTTCATTTTTTTTTAAATGTGTGTGTGTGAAAGAAAATATTTTAAAACATTCTTTATTTAAATATTTCATGACAAATTAGATCTGAATGACTGTATCACCAACATGATAATGTATATCTAAAAGTAATAATTGGCGTTATACTTATGAGATTCTAGAATCACTGTAATTAAATCAGGTCAAAACCAGTTACTCTTGTAATCAGTCTTCTATTTTTTTTTTTAGTTTTTACTGGAGTGTAGTTGCTTTACAATGTTGTGTTAGTTTCTACTGTACAGCAAAGTGAATCAGCTCTATGTATACATATATCCCCTCTTTTTTGGATTTCCTTCCCATTTAGGTCACCGCAGAGCATTGAGTAGAGCTCTACTGTACAGCAAAGTTAGTTTCTACTGTACAGCAAAGTGAATCAGCTACTGTACAGCAAAGTGAATCAGCTCTTGTATACATATATCCCCTCTTTTTTGGATTTCCTTCCCATTTAGGCCACCGCAGAGCATTGAGTAGAGCTCCCTGTGCTTTGCAGTAGGTTCTCATTAGTTATCTATTTTATACATGTATCAATAGTGTATATATGTCATCTCCCAATTCATTCCACCCCTCCTTCCCCCTTGGTATCCATACGTTTGTTCTCTATGTCTGTGTCTCTATATCTGCTTTGCAAATAAGATCATCTATACCATTTTTTTTAGATTCCACATATATGTGTTAATATATGATATTTGTTTTTCTCTTTCTGACTTACTTCACTCTGTATGGCAGTCTCTAGGTCCATCCACATCTCTACAAATGTCCCAAGTTCATTCCTTTTTATGGCTGAGTAATACTCCATTGTATATATGTACCACATCTTCTTTATCCATTCATCTGTCGATGGACATTTAGATTGTCTCCATGACCTGGCTATTGTAAATAGTGCTGCAATGAACATTAAGGTGCATGTGTTTTTTGAACTATGGTTTCCTCTGGGTATATGCCTACTAGTGGGATTGCTGGGTCATATGGTATGTAATCTAAATGAAAGAACATTGGCTTTTGGAGTTGACCAACTTTGTTCTAATTCTGTATCTGCCACTTACTAGATTGTTGAGCTGAGCAAATCTCATTATTTTTCTGAACTTCAGTTTTCTCATCTGCAGATAAAAATGGGAATAATAGTTCTCAGAATTCTTGTGAAAACTACATGAGGTAATATATATAATTAGCTCATATGTGCTTCATAAATAGTAGCTATTTTTAAATATATATGTAATTTATTATATGAATTTATTTTGTTGCTTTTAACAGTGCTGCATGGACCATCATTGTACAAACATTTTACAAGCTTGTCATATTTTTTCCTTAAGATAAATTTTCTGTTGTGGAATTGCTTGGTTAAGGAAATGTGCTCATTTTGGTGTTTTGAAAATACTATATTTAAAAATGCCTTTCAGAAAAGATCTGAGAATGCTATTTCCCTATACCAAGTCCAATTCTGTATATATTTTTCATTTCTGCCTATCTTATAAGCGAAAAATAGTATTTTGTTTTAATTTATGTTCTTTGTTATATGTTGAATGACTTTGGATTTATTTTTTTGTAAATTTCCTAGTCTTTCCCTTGTCTTTTCCTTATTAATTTGTAAGAGCTTCTTACATATTAAAATATTTAATTCTTTGCTATATAAATTGAAAATAAAGTTTTCTGGCTTGTTTGCCATGTAGTTTTATTTTAAAAAAATGTGTGCGTGTGTTTATTGCAGAAGTGTAAGGAAGAGACAAGAGGGAGCAGTGAAGAAGTGCAGTAAAGACTAGCCCTCAAATATGAAATGAATAGACCTTTTACATCTCCTCTTTCACCCTACTACCTCCTTCTAACTATTCTTAGTAGCTAAAGAAAAAAAGTCTTCTACTCTATTTTTGAATTGAATCAATGAAGAAAAGAAAGTTTTATGGTATCCTTTAAGGAAAAAATTCAAATAAAGTGTACTTCCCACCTAAACCCAGAAAACCATGAGAATGTTTTCTTTTTATTTATCTTTAAACAACACTGATTCATTCTCACTAGGAAAGGGGGACTTTTAAAAGGTCACAGAATGTATTGAAGATAAGAAGTGATTTCTCTCTAGACACTAAATAGCAAGAGGAGGTAGAGAAGGAAGAAAGGTATTCCCCAGCCATCCTAAATGATAAGGAACTTCCTTTAAGTTCTCTTTGTCTTTGTATTTGAACCTATATGTAATATATCAGGATTGGACACCACTACAATTTATAATAACATGAAAAGTATAATGCAGGTATCTTTTCAGAGATAATGACTTTTGGGGTGTTGTGCTCTAGTAAGTCTCCTTTCTTTTTAAAGTGAAAACACCAAAGCTTGTTAAATAAAATTCCTTTAAAAATGAATGTTCTTGGATGCTCTCCTGATGGCTACATTTCTCATAGCATGATAAATGCCCATCAAGGTTTTGCAGTGACATTTCTAGTTTCAAATATTCTGTCCTGCTGTCACCAAAAATGCATTCATCCTTGGCAGACTGTGTCTCAATTTTTCATTTGGAAGATGTGGTCACTGAACTCATATATTGCCAAATAGGATTTCCTTGGCTCTTACTGCTTGAAAGTGAAAATTGGGCTCTCCTTTGTGAAGCACCCACCATGTCTGGAGTGATTGATGTCTTACATTCATTATCTACTTAATGCTGGAAGACAGGTACAATTATTCCCATTTTACAGTTTGTGAAGTAGAGAGGCATAGAGGATAAACAATATATTCAAGACTATACATCTAGGAAGTCATGGTGCTAGGGTTCAAACCAGAACATTTCAATAGCAAACCTCTGGGCTTTTGCCCCATGCTCTGTAATATTCTGCTTCACTATTCTGTACTTTCTGGCCAGGCAAACTAAATGTGAAACATCAGCATTACTGAGAAGTTTTCTAAATATTAAATGTGTGAATAGTGTGCTCTGGACTTAGGTCTCCATACTAAATAGAGAAGAAGAATCACAATGCAGTTTGTCTTAAGTTTGGTAACCTTTTACCAGCATGTTATGTTTGTCAGCCTGCTCTGTGTGTGTGTGTGCGTGTGTGTGTGTGGTGCCTTAACTATCTATCTGTTTATTAGTATAATATATAATATGTGTTTATCTGTCTTGCTGTCATCTGGTCAATGTGACATTAGATGGTAACTTTGGTCCATTAGTGAAGATGTGGTTCATCACAAACTGCTCTAAAATAAAGTGAAACAATTTCTTCAATATGTTATATAAATACTAATGTTTTTTGGAGTTTTTTAAATTGTACTGATATATGTTCAAAATAATGTATATGTTTAGCAACAGGAAGGACACAGCCTATCTCACCTTTTCAAAAGCAAACGAATGACAATAAATTACAACAGTATATTGTCACAAAATTATTTCTGAGTTCATGAAAGTGGTTAAAATGTACCAGCTGAATAATAATGATGTTTAAATCACTGTAAAAATCCAAGCAAAGTAGAATTTTCACAGCCATTTAGAGTGGAGATCTCATATGTTCAATATCTAAGAGCTAGAAAATAATTTAAAATGTGCTTGTATTTCATACCTTCTAAGAGTAAAAGACCTTACATAAGAGGAAACCAAAAATTGATAAGTGAGTTACCAGTTAAGACAAAAGATCAGACTAGAATGTTAAATTATAGCTAAAAAAAGAATGTAGAAGTTATGCAGTTTTTTCTTCATACTATAATATTACCAGTTTAGTCAATAGGCCCAGTGATAAGATATGTTTTATTAATTCTTTCCCAAATTCCCAGCCAAAAAAACTCATATAACATTAACATGGTTTTGATTTCCAACCATGCATAGAAAAGCCCTTTTATCCTATCTTTCTAGAGAAAAGAAATATTTTTTTCCTTAAATATGTATTCTATAAATTAGTTCATGTCTATCCTTCTACATACCAATTAATTTCTATTCATTGTTTAAAATCTGCTGGGAGTGGAGAGGTGGTTTTTTGATGTAATTAGCCTATCGTGTTTAAACACATGATTTTTTTTTTTTTGCAATGCACCTTTTTTTTATATATATATACAGCAGGTTCTTATTAGTTATCTGTTTTATACATATTAGTGTATACATGTCAATCCCAATTTCCCAATTCATCCCACCACAACCCCCTGCCCCTGCTTTCCCCCCTTGGTGTCCATATGTTTCTTCTCTACATCTGTAAACACATGATTAAATAGGGTAAACTTTGGCAGGGATGGCAGGCAGAAGCAAACACATATCCTCAGGATCCTCTGTTGGAAAGCTGATGTGATTTCTAGAGAGAACAGCTTACCCAAATCATCTTAGTTCAAATATGGCTACATTCTTCACTGCTGCATCTCCACCTAACTCTAGGAATCCCCAGGAGAGCTGCTTTTTAAAATAGAAATTTTAGAATTGCTGTACTGATGAATACTGGTTCTTTAAATTAATATGGTATCTCCTGTTTTTTATTTCAAATTACATTACCTAACAACCACTTTGTTTTCAGAGCCTCTTTGAAGAAGGTCAGGGTGCTGTGGATTGGCTTCACTCACACAGTCTACTCAGGGTCCTCATTATAGGTTTTGTTTAGGGCACATATCGACCAATTAAAATCCTCCAATTTATTTCTTAGATGTTATACTTGATTTACCAGCACAGTTTCCACGTTAATTGATAGTAGAATTTCTTCCCTAGAACTCTACTCCCAAAGCTAAATATGTGAATCATCATAAATTTGTCATGAGAATAAACCTGCAAATATTCAAAACCAATTTCTCCTAACTAAGGGAAAAAGTGTACTTCATTTTTTGTTGTCATTAAGTATAAACATGGTGCAAAGTTGTTAGGTAATAAAAACCTAAAAATCTAGCTTTTCTACAGTGAGATATATAGACTACTTTTATTTCATTATGCATTTTTTTATTGAGATGAAATACTATAATCTTAAAAGTCCTTGCTCCATTTTTCTTCTATTCCAGTGTGGTCATTTGACAAACAAGAGAATGAACTAGATTATATTAGGCAACTGTTTTCTTCCTACTCTCAACCCCTAAGAAGAATTACATATCGAGTCAAAGCTGTCACTCACTTGAACACCAAAATGTTTGGTATTAATTGTGTTGGTTAGTTGAAAGTGAAGAATTTAGGGGGAAGAGTAATAAGTTTTTTCACACACCATCACTTAGAAGTGACCAATTTAGCCCTGCTGCCAGAAAGGTAATTGAAATACCTATGCTGATATAACCACAAACTAATTATAGTTTATATTAGGATAGGAGAAAATTATTGAAACACAAAAATTGCTAAGCTTCCTTAATATTAATATGCAAAGAATGATTTAATTTCCCCCAGCTCTCTTCCTTCCTTTCCTCCTTCCTTCCTCCTTTCCTTCTTTCTTTTTTCCTTCCTTCCCTCTCTCCCTCCTTTTTTTTTTTTTTTCCTTTTAGGATTTTGTATTTTCAAGATACAGGGTTTGTATGTTGGGGGGGGTAGTCAGATAACATTTTTTAAAAATCAGTGTCTCCTTTAAAATGTTTTCTCTTCAACTTTTGAAACTATGGAGAAAATACTGATAAAATATTTACAGTTTAATAGCGGGAAAGGCAGTCGTTCTATTACATGCTTCAGTGCATGTCACAGTACATACACTTGAAAATATATTATCTTCATCATATCACTTGAGCCAAACTTCCAAAAACTCAGTATCTTAAAAATAACCAAGGTCATTTAGAACAAATGCATGGTGTCGTGTTAATAGAGAGGACATTTATTGAGAGTCAGAAGAGTTGTTTCCTTAAGTCAGTTCTGCCTTTAGCACTAAAAAGTCTCTGGTCTTCAACCTCCTTAGTTATATGATGAGTAACCTGCAGTGAATAATCTCTAAGGTTATTTCTCATTCCAATATGCAACGTCTTTAAATCACTAGACAATTCATTGTAAAGTGCAATAACAGAAATATTTCGTAGAGCCAGAGGCTTCTTATCCGCCAACCTCAACCATTCAGAGCCCAGCCAAGATCTGTGGGAAACACATAGGTTCTGAGCAGCCAGAATAAATGTTGTTGTCCATGATCTAAACCTTATTTTTTAGGAAACTCCTTGGGGCCCTCACTCAGAGGTTGTTTACTCTTTAAATAGAATCTCTTTTTAAGTCTGATTATCTTGTTTTCAAAGGCCTGGCACTTTGGTGGCAAATTGGAAAGGGACTAGGAGGCAATCACAGAATGGAGCAATGTATGGGAAAGTGCTTTGTAGGCTCTCAAGTACCGTGCAAATGTGAGCTGTTATCATTAGCAAGAGTGACAACTGACAGGAATAGTGAGAGAAAAGATAAATCATTTCAGACGAACATAGTGATGTCCAAATCCTGTTGGGCTGTGCTCTTTAGTATACTGGCAGATAGGTTTAGTCATTTCAGTAGTTCCCAAGATCCTCTCTGAATTATAGCACAGTATATGCTTGTAGAAATAACTGAATTATCACAAGAAAGTTCATTTATATTCTGAATGATACTTGGTTTAAGAGATGATGTCCTTGGAAAGTGCATTTTTAAGCACTGTATAAATGTTAGGTATTATATAATTTGATTTGAAGTCAAGACAATATGCAGTGTGGTACAAATGTTTTCCATCTAAAAGAATTAAAATTTTAAAAGCTATATGGTACATAAGGGGTTAGATTTCAATTACCTAGAAAGTTATATGTAAATAATACTGAATCTATGAAGTACTACTCTAATTTTGAAAGGCAGTTAATTTTTTTATTATCCATAATGGAAGTAATTAAGATAAAATAATATTAATTCATTTCGCTCCATATTTAAACAAAATTATTCTATGCTTGGTTCAGAATTTTCTGAAACACTGTTTCTAACCTCATGAGCTTATTATGATAGTACTATTAGAGAGATACAAAACATGGTATATGTCAATACTTAAAACATATTACATGCTGAGGCAATGTAATAAAAGTTTTTAATAATTCTTAAGTGATAGTGGTAACCAATCTAAAACAAACTCAAGCTACATCTAAAAACACCCATCAGTTCATACAGAGTTAGAAACCAAAACCAAACTTTGTTCAGTGTCAAGTTTCCAAAATATTCATTGGAAACTCCAACAGCAAATTAAGTTATACAGTGAAAATAAGAAATCTGACATGTTCTCTTTTTTCTTTAAGATTTTGCCAGTCCAGACACAAAAGTAATATGGCTTCAAATCCCAGCTAAAAATTAACTGTATGCTTTTCCCATATAGGGGAATGTTAATCCTAGAATATTTAAGCCTTGTTTTATATCATATTATACATGAATAAATGGAGGCCCAGGAAAGCAAGTTCTCAATGATTTCGAGGTAAGTATGAGACAAGAACTCACATTCCTAGACTCCTACGCCAGAGTTCTTTCAACTATGAGTTGCAGAACTGATATTTTATACTGAATTTTTAATAAAGTTTTCTTATCATCTACTACATAACATCAATGGCAGACATTTTAAGAATGAAAAACTAGATGGGCTTGACAGTCCATGATCCTGGGGGCTTGAGGCCATAATTTTGGAAATCATTTCCTAAAGTCAGGGCATTTAAGGAGAGCACAAAAAAGCAACTGAATCGTGAATAGGAGAAAGGATATTAGCCAGGTGCATGTGCAGGTTAGTTGGATGGATTGACTTCCCGGCAGACCAGAGCACAGATTGCTCAATTACCCTTTTGTACAGCAGGGAAAGAAAGACAAGAACAGCAGAGGCTGCTAATTTCCAGCTACCAGCGACTTTGGAAAGAGCTATTTGAAAGATATATAAGTAATATTTTCCACCCTTTCCCTTTGTGGGAGGGACAATGTACATCAAGTCAAGACTGAAATTTACTGTTAACTAAAGTTAGCAGGAATAGTCTTTGGTAACCATCTTTGGTCACACTATCACTTGAATTGGAATGTTTAAACGATAATAGTACAATGGCTTTGTACTTCATATCAGAGCTTTATGAGGTCCTTGATCCACTCATCTGTGCTTGCAGAAACACTTCTGGAGTCCCAAATGAATTCAGAAACTGCTCTAAAAGAGAAAAATTAGTGGTGTCTAAAAAGCACAATAGTGTAGGTCTTTTTCTTTTACATTCCATTTTTGTGCTTTTTTCATCAAAGTGCTAATTGGTAAGCACAAAGTCTTAAAAAAAACAGCAAGATTTCTTTAGGACTATTTAAGTTCCAGCACCTTGAGCTTTTTTCTTTCTGTATTTTGCAGTGATAACCAAAAAGGGCTTGCATGTGTTAAAACCAAAATGCATGTTACATTAATAATTTGCATTTGGAAATCCAGGCACCTAACACCACCAGAGTTAATATTTGCTTTGGACTGTTCTGCTTATTTAGTCTCAAGTTTTTTCCAAAGAGCTAACACTAAAAGGTGGCTTTCCTATTTGCCTAGTGAGTGTGTGATCTCACACACAGTGCATGATGTGCTTCTACAGAGACGAAGTATTAGCTGTTCTTCCCGTGAGCAGTGTACTCAGCTAGGTTGGGAAATGTGAACTTTGTAGTCTCATGATGTGTCACACTTACTGAAGCTCACGTAGATTCCACTTTGGAAATGTCTCCTCTTCACTGTGCTTTCTCTTCTTCATTCCCTGGACCTATTTCACTATGATTACATGACCTTCTAACATTTTAACTTTCTAACAAGGTTATTCTCCCCTAGTCCCTTATCCAGTTGGTCATCCTCCACACTACTGCTAAAGATAATTTTCAACAGCAGAAATCTGACCACTTCACTGCCATCCTTCAAATACACCAAAAACCTTTTATTGCTTCCACATTCCTTACAGGATAAAATCCAAATTCTTCAAGCTGTTATTTAAGGGCTTTCCAAGTACCACTCCCAAAGCTACCTTCCCAGCTGTGTTTCCTTCCATTGCTTCTCACATGCCCTAAGTCTCAGCCACACTGGCTGAACGAGATCATGCCTGTTGCTCCCAGCCTTTCATCTGTGTGGACTTTCCTTCATTCTCCTTTTCACTTGAAGAAATCCCTGTCTGTGAAGGTCATTATGAATGTCCTTTTGGGGTAAAGCCTTCTTCAGTCTATCCATTAATCTCTCCTCTGCTCCTACAACATTTGGCACATAATCTCTTTAATTCCACTAAATAAAAGACAGAGATATAATAGCTAACATTTTTTGAGTTTTACTGAGATACTATTGACAGATAAAAATTGTGTATATTCAAAGTGTGCAATGTGATGCTTTGATATGCATATGCATTGTGATGACCACATTCAAGATAATCAGTGTATCCATCACTTCACATAGTTTCCCTTTGTGTGTTGGTGAGGGGGATGAGGAGAACTTTGAGATCTACTCTTTGAGCAAATTTCAGGTGTACAATACATTACTATTAATTATAATCACCTGTACATTAGGTCGCCAGAACTTACTCATCTTATAACTGAGAGTTTGTACCCTTTGACCAATATCTCCCCATTTCCCCTTCCCCAAGCCCTGGCAACCAAATTCTATTCTCCATTTCTATGTGTTGGGCTTTTTAACTATATATATATATATATATATATATATATATATGTATTCCACATGTAAATGAGATTATGCATCTGTCATTTCACTCAGCGTAATGTCTAGGTTCGTCCATGTTGTCACAAATGGCAGAATTTCCTTATTTTCTTCTTTTTTAAGGTTGCATAACATTCCATTATGTGTGTGTGTGTATGTTCCATTATGTGTGTGTGTGTATGTGTGTGTGTGTGTGTGTTCATGTGCCTATATCACATTTTCTTTGTGGATGGACATTTAAGTTGTTTGCATATCTTGGCTACTGTGAATAATGCTGCAGTGACCATGAGAGTGTAATATAACTTAGATATAGTGATTTTGTTTCCTTGGATATATACACAGAAATGAGATTGCTGGATCATATGGTAGTTCTGTTTTTATCTGTACTGTATCATGATGGCTGTACCAATTTATATTCCCCTCAACAGTGTAGAAGGAAGGACTCACTTTTCTCCACATCCTCACCAACACTTACCTTTTGACTGTTTTAGTAGGAGCCATCCTAACAGGCGTGAGGTGATATCTTGTGGTTTTGATTTGTATTTCCCTAATGATTAATGATGTTGAGCATCTTTTCATAATAGCTAACATTTATTGAGCATTTGTTGTATGAAAAGTATTCTTTTAAGCAGCTTATACATATTAATGTATTTAATATTCACAATAACCCTTTGAGGGTGATACTATTGTTATCTTCCATTTAATGGTTGGGAAACATGAGCATGTAAAGGTCAAGTAACTCTGGAGGTCACTTACCTTATTAGTAGCAGGGCTGGAATCATACCCATGCAGTCTTGTCTGTTGCCTCTTTTTCTAGATTTTAATCTCCTTTGGGTAGATAACTTATTTATGTTTGTGTGCCAAACAGGAATATAGTATCTGACATACTGTAGCCAACTGATTGCTTTATGGTACAATGTATTTAAATTAATATGAAATAGAATCTTTTGGGTTAAGGGAAATTTTATTTTCAAAAGCTTATAGAAAAAACTCTTAGAAAAATTAAGGAAAATACAGCACAGATCAGTAATTAAAAACTTATACTGAGATGCATCCTATGGCTCTTGGAGTTTAGCATATATCTTTTACAGTTTCTCAATTACATCAACAATATTGGATAAATGTTTAACCCATATTTACTATAGACTATTCTTCAGGCACGTGCAATTTTACATTTTCAGGAGATTGCACTGGCTTTCCCATGTACATCATTATAAATTGTCTTAGCTATAAAGGTTTTAGAATAAATAGCACACTTCCAGGTGACTGTTAGGTAAGATGTTGGGTTGGAAATTTACTTTGTAGTATAGCTTCCAGTTTTTAAAATTAGAAGTTTAAGAATCAATGGATTTCTGAATAACACACTCTAAAATCATACTGATTACCTGGAAAGTATTTAATATATACAGAGAGATTGAACATGCACCAATAATCATATTTGTATGTTGAGGCTGCTGGAAATTCAAAAATGATAAAGAAGAAAACATTTTAAAGTTGATTCCAGAGACTTCTTTATCATCTATTCTATATACACAGAGTGATAGAATTGTGGCTGAAGAATGCACACTTACAGCATGTTTTGGTAGAACTCTTAAGGGGGAATTAACTTGAAAATTGCCATTGGATTTTCAGACAGGGACACAGTCTAAGCATCTCAATCTTTTCTCTTCGGTTTGTTTGTTTTTTAAGTAATTTCTTCCTGTGGGGGGAAGCTTTAGGAGTTTTTTCAGTTATAGAACTCAAATGAGATTCATAAACAAAAGACATAATACAATCTGAAGCCTTGCTAACCCTCTTATAGCTCATCTCTGTAACCTGGAATTCTTTTAATGTGTAGGAATGGTGAACTTTTTTTAACCTTAATGGCACTATTGTCTTTAAAAGCTGTTAAAAATAGCAGAGCCAAAGAGGTAATAATATGCAGTGTAGGGAAATTTTGAGTGTCATTATCTTCCTGAGCAGTAACCATGAACAAATTGTCAAAGACATTGTCTCTTTTAAATGGAAAGATGAACCAATGTATTAGCACCTCAGTAGGATTGGGAATATGTGGGAAACATAATCATAAAACAGCAATTGCTGGGCTGCAGCACGGCCACCCAGGACACTGTTCAGCAGAGGTCTTGGAATTGTCAGCACCTGCAGAGATCTGCCTGGGGAGATTACCTTTGCTGGTAGATGCAAAGCTTTGCCCTTGAAGATTTTATGTCCTTCCTTCCATCTTAACCAAGGGAACTTAGATTTGATTGTCTAAATAGAGAATGCATTCCACAGGCTGAAGAAACTATGCACATCAGTTTTTTTAATTAATAGAATATTTTTTATCTGTTTTAGGCTTATAAGAAAGTTGAATAGAAAGTAGAGAGTTCCCATATACTCCTTCAACACTCACCATCCCCGTTTCCCTATTATTAACATCTTGCATAAGTGTTACACATTTGTTACAATTGAGGAGTCAATATTGCTACATTATTAAGTAAAATCTATAAGTTCTATAGGTTTTCCTCTTTGTGTTATATATTTTATGGGTTTTGACAAATGTATAATGATTTGTATCCACCATTATAGTATCAGAATAATTTCACTGCCCAAAACATTCTCTGTGCTCTGCCTATCTGTCCCATCCTACCTCCCATCAAACCCCTGGCAACCCCTCTTTTGACTGTCTCCAGAGTTTTGCTTTTTCTATAATATCCTATAGTTGGAGTCATACAGATTGATACAGAATATTAATCAGATTGGCTTCTTTCTCTTAGCAATGTGCATTTAAGTTTCCTTTGTCTTTTCCTTTGTCTTTCCTAGCTCATTTCTTGTTATTGCTGAATGTTCCATTGTATGGCTGTACCACAGTTGGTTTATCCATTCACATACTGAAGGACATCTTGGTTGCTTCCAAATTTTGACAATTATGAAGAAAGCTACTATAAACATTCATGTTCAGGTTTTTTTGCAAACTTACATTTTCAACTCACTTAAAAATTGTAATTGTGAAAAGTATTTTTGATGGAGAGGAAAGGTATAGGTTTTGAAGTTAGAAAGACTTGATTTGAATCCTAACCTTCATTTTATTCATCCAATAAATTTTTCTTGGTAGTCTATTATCTCTACAGTGCTGGGTGTTTGAAATGCATAAAGTGCTACTCTGCCTGTCAACTGTGTGCCTTGTCTATATTAAAGAGCCTTATTATACCTCTGATTCCTTATCTGAAAGATGCCTACCTCCTCAGCTATTTGCAGTTTTCTATTGTGTTTTGAGAATCAGATGAGCTATCATGGACAGGACTTTGTATATTTCTTGGCGATAAATGCTCAGTTGCTACATTACATCCCATTGAGAAAGAGGTGATCAAACTTAATAGTTTATTTTCTTTCTAGTCCTTCTGATCTATAGGTTTTTTAATGTTAAATATGGAAATTTTATTTAATACTAAATATGGAAAACATTTTAATACTTTTCAAACAATATTCCTAACTTAACCACAATTTAAAATGAAATAAGAACATGTCATCATTTTGATGAGTATTGGACTTGAGTTGAGAATTAATTTTGAGCTCTGGCTCCACTGCGTACTGGCTTGGTGATGTTTGTTTAGTCTCTTGGCTTTGCAGGCCGAACAGTGTCCTATCAGTCAAAGGAAGCATCATAATACCTGTTCACTGCACACATTTATTTGCTCATCATACAGGGCTTTTGTGAGACTCAAATGCAAAAATGTACAAGGTACATAAAAGAGTATTGCAAACTATAAGCACCATAAAATGTCCATTATTATTACTATTATTGTTCTAGTGTATTTTTTACTTTTAATTTGGCTAACCCCTTACTAAATCAAGCTGTAGGGTTTTTCTTTTTTTTCACTACATATCTATTGCGGCCTGAATTTTCTGGAATCCAATAGTCTACTAATGCTGGAGTGTCAATATAGTTATATTCTAATTTCAATCATGTGTTAGGATCTTCTGAGAAGCAGATATTATACCAGAATGGATTAACATGCCAGGATTGTATTAGGGGAAACATCAATGTGAGAAAACAATGAGGGAGGAGCTAATGGGCTGGAAGAAATGTCAGATGGCATTATAAATCTTTTCAAAGGAAAAGAGGGACTTCCCTGGCGGTCCAATGTTTAAGACTCTGCTCTTCCACTGCAGGGGGCGCGGGTTCGATCCCTGGTCAAGGGACTAAGATCCTGCATATTGCATGGTGCAGCCCCCCCAAAAAAATGGTCAGAGGAAAAGAGAAAGGGATGGAAGGTTGGATGGACACGTCCTAGACTGTCCTGCAGCCTAAAGAAGGTTTGGCAGGGAGTCCTTGAGCCATAGCCAGCCCTCAGGGAAGAACCTTGTCTGCCTTAGTATCCCTGCTGTGCTCAGTCCTGAGCTGGGAACAACTCCTGGAAAGTGTGGCCTCAAAACAAACTTGGTGATGGATTAGAGTGCAGCAGTTGGGGTCCTTGGTAAGTTATATTCCCAGCATTTGGGGGGTCTGTGAGGTACATTTTAATGTCCATCACGCTTCACAAACATTTTTTCGCTTGAATAATAAAGAGAAAGCTTTATTTAGTTGATGCTTATATAAGAATATGAAGATGTGAAACAGGCAGGTGAGATATGATGCAAACCTTAACAAGCACAGAAAACCAACTGAATGCAGAAGAGCCATTTTCCTACTGTAAGAACTTGTTCTCCCTTTCTAGATGGTTTTTTTGTTGTTGTTGCTTTTTGGTTTTTATTTTTTGCCACTTTGTCCATGATGGCTAGTCTTCCAGAAGTTCTGCAGATTATTAAACCATTTCCTAAATCAGAGCAAAGATATGGCACATTTTAAAGTTACGATGGGCCTCTGGGGCTGTAAGAAAAAGTGTTCAGCAAGTTAAAATCTTTTGGAGTAAAGGAGAGTTTCAAAGCTAGAGGCATATTCAGGTCCAGATTTTAAAAGATCTTTAAAAGCATTCGTCCATTCTGACATCCTTAGAAATGGTAAAACTACCTTTCAATACAGCTTCCTATATTTCTTATTCTTACTCATTGCCTTCCTAAATTATCTTGTTCTCCTTCCCACTTTTCCTCCCACTCATCAATTAAAATTAATGACTGCCAGGGAAAGTGGCATATATGAAAAGTTAATATTAATAGATGACAGTATTGTCTAAGTTCATGCATTTCAGAGCAACACCATTGAGTTCCCACTGTGGACAAGCTACAATGGGTACCGGTTTCTATGCTTACCTGGTCCTTGAGACAACACAGAATCTCTTAAGGCTGGAAGATTATTTCATTTTCATATAAGACATTATTCTGTTTCCTGTTATGCAACTATTTGTTTTACTTTTAAATTTTTTAAAGAAAATTTTATCTTTCCTGTGTTCTTAATCTCTTTCAAAAATTATATTGGACAAATGTTTCTATTTCTCCTTCCCCCTCAGAACTAGAAAACTAGATTTCATAGTAAGCTGAGTTTAGTTCTTAATAAAGGGAAAATGCCATAGAAAGCCATCATTTTCTTCCTATGACCTTAACTTATATTACAACCCCTGTGGGAAGTTGTCAATTAAAAGCCCGGAATTTCACAAATCTAAGTCTTGGAAATCAGCCAGCAATCTGCACCAAATATGTGGGAAAACCTACTAAATAGCTTTTTAACCTTTATTACTTACTATGTTTTATTGTACAAATCTATATCCTCAGGAGACATAGGCAATGCTAATTGGGATTCATGTGAAGAAAAGAGCAAAAAGCTATTTCAACCCATGTAAACATTTTTTGGTACCTAGTTAAATACTTAACAGGGAATATTCCGGAAGCAGGCATACTGGACAAGATCACTCAACCAATTCAGAAGCAAGAGTTTACTACTCTGCTCATTGAGGAGCCCTGACAATTTGCTATCCCCAGTAATTCACTACCTCAATTATAAGATAAAATTCTCTAATGCTGTTGATTACTTTAAATGCTAAAGCAATACAATTAGCACAAGCTGTTATTAACAGAAGCTCTCTGTGAAAACAATGATGATCTTATTGGCTAAAAATCTTTGTGATATATTTTTTCTAAGGCATTTTGAGGAATATCAAAGCTATTAGGAATTTGTTGTTTGGGGGTTGGGGAGTGTTTTCAAGGACAGCTTTGATTATCTCAAATCAAGAGGTCTTTTCGTTGTCATGGCATCAAATTATTTGCAGAAAACAAATTTAATAATGTCACAATAACTATGAACTCTTTCTGAAGACAGGCTCCAGTCTAAATTCCAAAAAGTTTCCATCAGTTCAGATGATGCAGTTAAAAGTCATTTGTGACGCGTTGTGCCTGCTTTCCTGTTGATAGTGTTTTCATGAATACAGTACAGCTATTGTCTTTGCTAAAATAATTAAATCATATTCACAATTTCAGTACAACTTCTGTGGCAAAATGCAGAGGAAAATGTAATTTTTCACCATTCAAATAGAACTGATACTCTTAATTAAACCTGGAGCATAAATGTATTCATCTTTCCTTTGCATTATTTTAACCTGGGGGAGTATTCAAATATGGGTTTCTTCTACCTACCTCGTTAGTTAAGCTGGTTCCAAATGATCCAGGTTCCTCAGATCTGGATAGAGACAATGCAAGAACTAATCAAGAAATTGAATTGGGGGAGAGAAACAAAAGGAAAATAATATTATACTGATTCTTTTCATTGTATCAATTGTCTGAGTGGACTCTCCTTAAAGACACAGCATCAAGTCCTAGATAATTAGGAGAGAAGCATGATAGTAGAAAATAGTCAACTTTATGCACTTCAACTTACATAAATTATTAATACATAAATGTTTTTAATTTTTATAATGAGTAAACTGTAGAATATAAAGGAAAATATGTTTAAACATTCTCTTGTTTAGTCTCCTTCACTATGAAAATCTATTTTAAAATAAAATGTAGAATATTGTTCTTTTCATATACAAATTTGAAATTTCTGGTTCAGTGTAGTCTCCCTGCCCCGCCCCCTGCCGCCCACACACACAGAGCATGAAGTGTTTTTATTTGAGTTTATCCCTAAGAAAGGACCAGTGTCTTGGCTTGTTGACAGAGACCCCATAGCCCAGTCAAAAACTCATCACTGAGGAATGAGGACTTGGTGACACAGAGCTCCCCTGTGGGACAAATTTTTGGAAATCCCAGTCTCATCCTCAGAACAAAGAATGTGAGGGGCGTTGCCAAAGAAACCCTAAATCCTGATGCTTGTAGTGACATTTCAAATGTAAATCTAGGTCAGTGCACTATTTTGCATTTATGTTATATTCCATTAAAAATATTTTTAAAGCAAAAATAGCTTTTTGGCAGGGAACAATGTTAAGGTATTGATTTTTAATCTCCACAGTGCCCCCCATCCCCACCATCCTGGATTCCCTAGAATTTCAAAGAATAGTATATGGTTTTCTGGAATGTTAAATGCAGACTAAAGGATATGGGCTGTGAGAATATGATCAGATAGAGTTCCTTTCAGTGTACTACAGTGGGACTTTATTTTACGCATTATTATTGAGCACCTGCAACCTTCATGGTGCTGCAGTGAATTTCAAAATGAGCGAAATGCAGGCTTTTCCTTCAAATAGGTTGCAGCATAGTGGATAAATTAAACTGATAATTTCCCTCTTTTTGGAAAGAAATTAAACTTTAAAATACATGAATAAATATATATGTCTAGAATTTAAGCTCCATGAGAGCAGGGTTTTTTCCTTTTATCGATTTGGATAGCCCACCCTAGAACAGCACTTGGCACAAAGTGGGCACTCTGTAGCCAATGAATGAATGATAAAAAATTATAAATACTGAAATATATACAGAAAAAAGGAAACAATGTATTTGGCTCTCATTTCTTTTCAGTGGGTTCGTGTAGAGCATTGTGTGGATACACACTCTAGTTTATATTTTTGTATTTATGAACATTTAGGTTCCTCCAGTTTTTTAGTATTCAAAATACTGCCATTATCTTTATATACAGTCGTGCACTTGTGCAGAAACTTATTGTAGGATAGAGTCTCAGTGGTAGAATTACTGGATCAAAGGATATTAGCATTTTAAAATTTGATAGATACCATCAAATTGTACTTCCACAACTTCTCTTCAATTTAGAATGAAACTTAAACATTTTATTTTTTAATTCAAGGTTACCTTTGACAACCTGATGAAAGCTTTGAATTCTCTTTCTTTAAAAACAGATGTTTCAAAACTCTCACGTGAACAACTCAACTGCAGCTCAACAATTAATTTAATAATGTGGTCCAAAAATACCCAGATCAAACAAAATACATTTAATCAAAATAATTTCCTTTACTCGGACTTCTTCTCTTTTTAAATTAAAGCTTTCGTCTACCCCCTTTCACACCCTCACCTTCCTTCCCCTTTAACTCCCAACCCGGAAAGAAGGTTTCAAAATGTACATTGGTGCTATAAATATAAATTCTATCTGTGAAGCATTACACAAAGCTTTACACATTACACATAAGCCCCATCTGGACCGCATTGTGAACTACTTGCCAGTTGTACTTTATGGAGCTTATTTTATGATTTAAAAGACTGTACTGTACATAGGAGGTATGTTACCTTCTCCTTATTTGTATGTTTACCATATACTTTGATATTTGAAATGTTATGTACTGGAAAGGCCACTTATATTTCTAGAACAGATTGGATTTTATGCAACCTTTTTTCCTTGAATTAACAGCAATAAAAAAGTGAAAAACGGCTTAAGAAAAAAAAAAACAAAAAAAACAGATGTTTCAGTGTACCACAATATGGGAGTTTTTAAAATAACTTAAGAGGGTTCATAGATGCCCTAATGTCCATTCATGGATCCTAAGTTAAGAAATTCTAACAAGCACAGTAAAATCTGTACATTTGCTGATTTAAAATTCACGAGGTGTGTTAGTTTCTGCTTTACAGTGGTGTTTTTTTTTTTTTTTTAAAGACCATTTATTTATTGATCTTAAATATTTACAACTCATGGGTTAAAATATCCATTTATTACCAATGGGCTATTTTTTGGGATTTTTGTTAGGAAGGGGTTTCACCTGTTATCTTTACCACTTTTATTTCTGAGGGAAGAGAATTCCAGGTTATCTTTCTAACTCTATATTCTGCTTTCTAGTTGTTTTAAACCAGTCACCTGGCTATTTTAGTAAATCTCAACGACAGCCTCATTAACAGGCTAGAAATAGTTTCCCATCTCTGAAAAGAAGGTCCCACTGACTTAGCCACTGCCACATATCAGCTCCTAAACAACCTATTGTGCAAAGCATATTCAATACATATAATGACACTTTTGAGTGACCGTAAATGTACACTGATAGCATTCCGATGGAAAACCAGAAGTGGAATTTCTTCAAGAAACATAATAACACACCATTGTAAAGCAATTATACTTCAATAAAGATGTTTAAAAAATAAATAAATAAAATAAAATAAAATAAAATTCACGAGGCATTTCTCAAAAAATAAAAATAAGTGTCCACAAATTAAATAATTTCTGTTACTTTTAAATCATTTCTAAATAAAGTTTTTGCTTATAATTTAAAAGTGACCCCAAATTGAATCCAATGCTAGTGTTGATGATGAAAGTAAGGAAAAAGTAAAAAGGTGTTACAGTTTATTGCATTTTATTAGGAAAATTTTATGTGCATTTATGAATTTGGGAAAACTGCCAGTCTTAGGACATGTTCCTTATGAATATCAGAGATCTAATCTGTAGAAATTACTATAATAAAAAATGGAAAACTACCAATGGCATTTTTCACAGAACTAGAACAAAAAAATTCACAATTTATATGGAAACACAAAAGACCCCGAATAGCCACAGCAATCTTGAGAAAGAAAAGCGGAGCTGGAGGAATCAGGCTCCCGGACTTCAGACTATACTACAAAGCTAAAGTAATCAAGACAGTATGGGACTGGCACAAAGACAGAAATATAGATCAGTGAAACAGGATAGAAAGCCCAGAGATAAACCCATGCACATATGGTCACCTTATTTTTGATAAAGGTAGCAAGAATATACAACAGAAAAAACACAGCCTCTTCAATAAGTGGTGCTGGGAAAACTGGACAGGTACATATAAAAGTATGAAATTAGAACACTCCCTAACACCATACACAAAAATAAACTCAAAATGGATCAAAGACCTAAATGTAAGGCCAGACACTATCAAACTCTTAGAGGAAAACATAGGCAGAACACTCTATGACATAAATCACAGCAAGATCCTTTTTGACCCAGCTCCTAGAGAAATGGAAATAAAAACACAAATAAACAAATGGGACCTAATGAAACTTAAAAGCTTTTGCACAGCAAAGGAAACCATAAACAAGGCGAAAAGACAAACCTCAGAATGGGAGAAAATATTTGCAAATGAAGCAACTGACAAAGGATTAATCTCCAAAATTTACAAGCAGCTCAATATCAAAAAAACAAACAACGCAATCCAAAAATGGGCAGAAGACCTAAATAGGCATTTCTCCAAAGAAGATATACAGATTGCCAACAAACACATGAAAGAATGCTCAACATCACTAATCATTAGAGAAATGAAAATCAAAACTACAGTGAGGTATCACCTCACACCAGTCAGAACGGCCATCATCAAAAATTCTACAAACAATAAATGCTGGAGAGGGTGTGGAGAAAAGGGAACCCTCTTGCACTGTTGGTGGGAATGTAAATTGATACAGCCACTATGGAGAACAGTATGGAGGTTCTTCGAAAAACTAAAAATGGAACTACCATACGACCCAGCCATCCCACTACCGGGCATATACCCTGAGGAAACCATAATTCAAAAAGAGTCATGTACCACAATGTTCATTGCAGCTCTATTTACAATAGCCCTGACATGGAAACAACCTAAGTGTCCATCTGCAGATGAATGGATAAAGAAGATGTGGCACATATATACAATGGAATATTACTCAGCCATAAAAAGAAACGAAATTGAGTTATTTGTAGTGAAGTGGATGGACCTAGAGTCTGTCATACAGAGTGAAGTAAGTCAGAAAGAGAAAAACAAATACCGTATGCTAACACATATATATGGAATCTAAGAAAAAAAAATGGTCATGAAGAACCTAGGGGCAAGACGGGAATAAAGACACAGACCTACTAGAGAATGGACTTGAGGATATGGAGAGGGGGAAGGGTAAGCTGTGACAAAGTGAGAGAGTGGCATGGACATATATACACTACCAAACGTAAAATAGATAGCTAGTGGGAAGCAGCCGCATAGCACAGGGAGATCAGCTCGGTGCTTTGTGACCACCTAGAGGGGTGGGATAGGGAGGGTGGGAGGGAGGGAGACGCTAGAGGGAAGAGATATGGGAACATATGTATATTTATAACTGATTCACTTTGTTATAAAGCAGAAACTAACACACCATTGTAAAGCAATTATACTCCAATAAAGATGTTAAAAAAAAATATATATATATATATATATATATATATATATGGTCCTCTTCCTGCTGTGATTGTGCTTTCATCATGCTAATACATTATGTACTTGAAATTCATACAGCTTTAAAATCAATTATAAAAATTATAAAATTTTTAAATTTTTAAATCAATTATAAAATATAGAATTATAAAATTTGGTGTATATTAAAGTTCTATAGAGAAGAGGAAAGAAAAATGGTCTGTACGAAAGAGCAAAGCATTAAATTTCTTGGAAAAGGAATTTGTTTCCCTGTACCTAACAAGGGATTCACCTCATTGGTACCTAAGCTGTGTAAACTGTTTTCACTCCTTGACCAACCATGGGAGCACTGGCAGTTGTCAAAAGAAGGTGTGTTTTTATAATTAAAGGAGATAATTAGAGGTGCGTGTCTTGCCATAATTTAAGGAAGAGATTCACATTATCTTAGAGTCATTACATATTCAAGTGTCTTGCTATATATTGATGAAAAAACCAAAATATTAAAGCACAAAATGGTTTCCATGGTTTGGCAAACCTGCATGAACAGATTCTAAAATACATGATACAAGTTCCATATTTAATATCCAATGTAGAAAACAAGTACTCTATTGTGAAATAAAGCAATTTCTTAACTGTCATCACTTTGCCTGTCTGCCACCACATATCTAAATCCTAACAATTTTTTATTTTAACAAGGCTGAAGAGACCTTATAGTCTAATGCTCTTCAATGATTTATAGTAAAAAGGAAGTATGGTTGACACTAAACAATTAAAAATTTGGAAAATTGTAATTTTTTTTTAACATCTTTATTGGAGTATAATTGCTTTACAATGGTGTGTTAGTTTCTGCTTTATAACAAAGTGAATCAGTTATACATATACACCTATCCCCATATCTCTTCCCTCTTGCGTCTCCCTCCCTCCCACCCGGTAATTTTTCATTATAAAACAGAATGTAATAAAAATTTTAGTAAAATTTTGTCTCTAATAGCAAGTTAAAAACACATTCTCATGGCTTATACTTTGTATTCTTTATTTTAACAATGTTAAAAATGCTGGAAAGTAGTTGTGCAGTATATTTACATGAAATTTGTGTTCTTTGTAATGCTTTTGTTCACTGGAGAAAATTGCTTTAAAGGAAAGTAGCTTCCTCAGTTGAGAGAATTTTAAAATAGGAATTTTATTACCTTTTCTTTCTTTACTAAGGTGAATGATTTTTATCCCTATATGAAATTTTTATATGTTGTGATTGATGGGTAACAGAGAAAGATAGTATCCACCCTGTCTTGTTTCTTCAGAAAGTCATAAGATGGTCTTATTCATGTGTTGTAAATTGCCTTAGCTTTGCACTTTAGCACCACCTGGTGGACAAAATATCATTTCTTTTTCTTTTCAGTTTAAAATAAAGTTAGCCCTGTCACACTCTGTATCCAATTATGACATATCTTAATAGGTATTTAATTGCAAATGTATCTAACTTTAAAGATAGTTGTAAACAAAATAAGGTAAAAAGGTCTGATATATTTCCTAAGTACTATACAATTGCCAAGTTAAATGCCTATGTTTCTTTAAACTTATAAATATATACAGATTTGAATAGTATGTTACATACGTATGCAAAAATGTGGGTATTGTTGATAATTTAATTATTGAGCATCACATTCTTTTCAATAAAGAATTAAATAAGACCAGGAAGTTTTCTGTACCTTAGTAGCAAACTATTGCTTAAATTAGATTGTCTACCCAAAAAGCAGTGTAATCACTTCATGAAGAAATCTCATACTACAAATACTTTTTTTTTTTGGCTGCCACGCAGTTTGCAGGTTCTTAGTTCCCCAACCAAGGATTGAACCCGCGCCCTCAGTAGTGAAAGCGTGGAGTCCTAACCACTGGAGCGCCAGGGAATTCCTTACAAATTCTTTTCCTGTTAATATTTTATGTATAATTGAAATGAAAACTAGTATTTTAACCATTGCTACTGTAAAGCAGGCCATTTTCATGCTCATTTTGCCACTTATATTTAAAATTCAGTTGTGGTCTTATATGTATTAGTTCTTAGTTTTTAATAGTTTTTAAAATTTTTTGAATTTAAACTTAACAATATTTTCAAATGAAAAACACAAACATATTTAAAGCTAGTTTTGAGAATTTTAAGCATGATAATCTCTTTGTATAGTGCCACATTTCTATGAAATATAGTGAAGTTTTTTCTTATGAAATACAGTGAAGGTGAAAAGAAACCCTCAGATTCCACACTGTTCCTTTGGCATATACTACTTATCTATTCCTCGCTAAAACTGAGAGGTTTATAGATTTGAACTGTGTGACATTTGAAGGCTTAGTAGCTAAATAAGAGCTGTTGATATTTATAGGAAATATGTTCTAACTACATACTTTGTTGTATGTCATTTAAGATAAAATTATAATACATAACCTTCATTAAGACATGCATCTTGAACTGAAGTTATTTACTTTATTTCAAGAAAACATTTAAACCCTTCTCTCTCGTGTTCCTTTTTTTCTAAAGGTCTTGGATGGTATACTGTAAACTCAGCATATGGAGATACCATTGTCATGCCTTGCCGACTCAGTGTACCTCAGAATCTCATGTTTGGCAAATGGAAATATGTAAGTGTGACCTACCTTGGACTTGGTTAATTGCCTCTAGTTTTTGAAAGAAAATTCCTTCTGTGAGTAAATGTGACTTGCAAATTAACGTAATGGCAATATTCAGCTGTGGGTATAAATGTAAAAGGATGAAATTAATGAGTCGAATATGTCAAAAGAATAATTCCTAAGTCTTACATAACAAATGCTATTTTAAAATAAAGCCAATAAACAGGTAATTCTTAGCTCAAATTAGTCTGAAAGATTCACCCTGAAGTGTCTGAGGCAGAAGAAAAGGCAGAGTTCCAGGGTAAAATCAGTGGAGTATAGGACAGAGCTTAGTGGAAGATGGCAGCCTTTTTCTACACACTCATGTTTTGTTTGGTGTGGTTACTGCAAAGGCAAGATGCACCAGAAGCCAGAGCATTCAAAATGTTCACTGAAAATTAGTCATCCGTATTAGAAGCCTGTTACTGGTAGTTGGTCTTAGAACTCAGTCGAAGTGGTAGGTCCTTTTATGCTGATTTTATTCATTTTTTGCAGATAGCAAAATCATATTTTCTCAGGTATCAAGGTACCGATGGGTCTGGAAATGAAGGGTAGATATCCTGGTAGGTGATGTGGAAAGGCTAGGTAACTTTGATAAAATATCTCAATTTCATTACCAAGACGAACAAAAGGTGTCTGTGTGGCACAATTTCCCATTGCTAAATCACAGAGACTCACAATGGTTTGCAAGCTTAAAAAGAGGACATATGTTTCATTGAACACAACTGGCAAATTTTCCCTAGGTCCGTGAAATGTTAAAAGGTATTTGAATAGGAAAAGGATTTGATGGTCCAATAATTTTTTTTGACTTTGGGCATAGATTTTTATTATGTATTATTCTTACACATGTAAAAAAAGCAGAATTAATTGGTTGATATATTCGTGAAAGCATCTTACACTTCTAAATTGCTTCAAATCCAATCACACTTCTATATTACTTTAATTCTTGTGATGATCCAATAATTTTTGAAAAGTTTTTTTACTGCAGTACTTCTCGGAGCCTTTCCTATATTAAGATACATGATGAATTGTCTGAGTTCATTCATTTCTTAAGTTTATTGAACCACACAACTTTTCCTCTCAGATATCTGCAAGAACAAATGTTCTGCAGAATAGAAATGTACATAAGTTGCACCCCAGGGGTAGTATAACACAATCTTTTAAAATATGGTTCTGAAGTCAGACTGACGTTCTACCGTGCATTGGCTGTGGGATTCTGGATGAGTGAATTAATCCCCATTTTCTCATAGAAAAATATGAGATAATAATAATCTTCCTTACAATGTTGTGAAGGTTACATGAAGTAACTCATACCAGAATACTTACCTAGTACTTGGCACATGGTAATTGCATGAAGAGTGTAAGCTGTTATGAGTGTGGGGCTACTAAGCTCTAAACGCACTGTGTGAAGGGCAGGTGAAGACAAAAGAAGGAGGTGAGGCAGCATAGCACTTCCCTGATCCCTCCTCCTGTTATCCAGCTCACACTGGGTAATTTTTAACTATTTCTGGCTCCCTATAAAAATGGAAATATGAAGTTAAGGCCTATGAGGACAAAGTCTATTAGCACCCCTAAAATTCTAAGGGTCTGGGAGACTACCACCTAATTCACCATTGAGTCAAACTTAATGTTAAAATAAATGGCATACAGTGGTGAAAAACTTCTGTGATTATAGACATTTCTGATGCCGAGGAAATAATTTTCACCTAAATGGAACTGGCACAATGGCAGTGAAAACAAATAATAATGGCAATTTTCAAATTGTTAATGAAACAAAAACCTTCAGCAATAAACTGAGGAGATACATTTGAAGTACCATACGCTCTAAAAGCAGTCCTGATTCGCAGACATACTATACAACCTCTAATTTAATGTAATCTGAAAGACAAAGAGCAGATTTGGAAAGAGTGAAAGGGAGCAAACACAGAGGAAAGATGAATTAGTTTCTCTCTTACTGCACGGTTATCTCCCTGTGAATGGAGATCATAGCTCCCTGTGCACCCCGCCCTACCTCACTCCCACCACCTCTTCACCAACATCTGCCTCTGTGCCTGGTACAGAAGAGGCATCTAATGGCTGTCGAGAATGATATAGTGTAGTTATAATGGAGCCAGGCTGTGGAGCTCCAGTCTTGGCCCTGCTGAGATACACTGGCTGGGGCAATGGACCAGTTATTTAACCAATCTCTGTCTCCATTGTCTAAAAATGAAGCCAATATTATGTGTAATTTACAGGGTTGTTATGAATATTAAATCCATTAGTGCATGGAAAGCCCAAAGAAAGTACCCTGGCATACAGTTAAGTGCTCGAAATTTAATAACTATTATTTCTTGCATAAGTGAACAAATATATTATAGAAATTTAAGATACTGGTCTAACTGGTCTAACATATTTTTCTTAATGAAGAAATGATTTAGTACAAGGATTTGCATTGTAAACCTGTGGCAAAATTAAAAGATTTAAGGAGAATATTACTGATGTATTCAGATATTCAACCAGCTAAACCTTTTGGACTCCAAGATTAGCTTAGTAATTGTCTTAGTCAGCTTGGGCTGTTATAACAAAATACCACAGACTGGATAGTTTAAACAACAGACATTTATTTCTCACAGTTCTGGAGGCTGGGCAGTCCAAAATCAAGGTGCCAGCCGATTCACCTCTTGCGGAGGGCCCTCTTCCTTATTTGCTGACAGCTGCCACTTGCTATGTGCTCACAAAACCTCTTCTTTGTGTTCTCATTGAGAGAGAGAGCTCTCGCGTTTCTTCCTCTTCTTATAAGGGCACTAATCCCATCATGAGGGTACCAACCCCATGACCTCATCTAAACTTCAACACCTCTCAGGGGCCCACCTCCACTAATCCCACACTGGAGGTTAGGGCTTAGGCATATAAATTTAGTCCATAACATTAGTAAATATTAATAATTTTTAAAATGTTACTCCTCATAACACCTTGAAATTTGTCACGCATTTTTGAATGTTTTATCATATTTTATTTTCTCAAAGGCCTTGTGAGGTAAGTAGAAGAGGGATTGGCCCTTATTTTAGATTATTGTTAGTAGGTAAGAGAATGTTTGTGGGAGCAGAGGAAGAAATGAATTATGTCTCAGTGCTCTTGGCATAATTGTATATGCCAGATTTTATATGAAAGCCCTTCGAGCTAAGTTTTAAGATTCAGATAGCAAAACTATGGCTTTTAGTGATTAATCTAATTCTATTGCTTAATGGACATGATCATTTCACAGGGGCAAATACTGTTCCTCCATGAAGACTCATTAAGCTATGTTATGTGTAAAGGTCAATTGTGTCAGTCTGGCTGAAACTGAAAAGTGTGGACACATAAAGTATGTGGATTAAAGTAATGAACATGCTAAAGATAATTGCCCAGGATTTCTAAATGAGTGTTTGCAGCTCAAGTGTATGCTTACTCTGATAGTTAGCTGAAAATCCTTTTGTAACATAACACTTATATGTTTGTTTTCATCTATTTTTTTTCTTTTACATTAGACATAAGGCCAACCCTTGTCATTTTCAAAACAGTTACTAATTCTGTCTTCCAGATGCAAGAAAAGCTTGGATTCCTAAAGCTCTGTCCTTTCATTTTTGTATATTTAAATTGATACCTGTAAAAGAACTTACAGCTTCTCTTCTTATGAAGCGTAATTTTCTATAACCAAAGATTTATATGAGGCACATATCTAAAATTATTCTTCTTGGACCAAACTACAAATTTTGGTGGAATAATACGGCCAAGAAAATTTTGTTATTCTGGCTGTAATCCTGAAACATCTAAAAATGCCTGTCTTTTAAAAATGTATTGTTATTTCAATTTTTAGGAAAAGCCTGATGGCTCCCCAGTATTTATTGCCTTCAGGTCCTCTACAAAGAAAAGTGTGCAGTACGACGATGTACCAGAATACAAAGGCAGACTGAACCTCTCAGAAAACTACACTCTCTCTATCAGTAATGCAAAGATCAGTGATGAAAAGAGATTTGTGTGCATGCTCGTAACTGAGGACAACGTGTTTGAGGCACCTACAGTAGTCAAGGTGTTCAGTAAGTAGTCTGCAGTGTAATGCTAAGTGGGATTGATGGCTGGTACTAGAAAATGTTCTTTAGAAAGACGACTGAACTCTCTGTAGTGTCTCCACAGTAGGCATCTATGTAAGAGGACTTCTAGAGATCTTCATTCTGCTCATGCATGCTGTCAGTGAGGAAAACAAAAAACCTGAAATGCAAATAGGAGCTTTGCAATGAGGAACTAAAAGAATATTCTGTTGTTTTGTTGGGTAAAATTTCCTGTGATATGAAATAGTGCTAAATGAAAACTGGCATGTGATCCTTTACTTTCACTGACGTACAAATAAATGTTCTGTGATACATATTGATACATAGATATATAATACATGCACATATTCATGCATATCATGCTTACATATATATGAATTAGGCTAAACCATATAAAAGTTGCCATTTGATATTGTAAAAACAATAAAATACTGGGCTTCCCTGGTGGCGCAGTAGTTGGGAATCTGCCTGCCAATGCAGGGGACACGGTTTCAAGCCCTGGTCTGGGAAGATCCCACATGCCGCGGAGCAACTAGGCCCGTGAGCCACAACTACTGAGCCTGCGCGTCTGGAGCCTGTGCTCCGCAACAAGAGAGGCCGCGATAGTGAAAGGCCCGCGCACCGCGATGAAGAGTGGCCCCCACTTGCCGCAACTAGAGAAAGCCCTCACACAGAAACGAAGACCCAACACAGCCAAAAATAAATAAATAAATAAATAAAATTTAAAAAAAAAAAACAATAAAATACAAACAAGAGACCTAAGTTTTCTATATATGTATATACGTGTGTGTGTATGTGTGTGTACACACACACATTTTGACCTTTAATGCTTAATGCTTGTTGATTTACTTCTTGAGACTGTTCAAGCGGTTTAGAAAATTGCCCTAAAATAAAGAAGTTCACCACACTCTAAATGTGTACATGGAATCCACCAAGGGGAAAAAGTAGAGGAGGGTTGGAACAAGAAAATGTTGTAGAAGAAACTTGTAATAATTACTGGAGGTTACTTTGCCTCATGATAATATATAGTTAATGTGCGTGTACAAATAGCTACGCAAATGAATGACTTGAGAAGTTCTAATTAAAACTTTTTATCTTTTAATATTCTAATAAAATATCCCACCTTCATTACATCCTAATATCTTAGAAATTACAGGGAGAAAAATAGGTCTCGAAAGTTTCAGAATGCTAGTCTTTTTTAATTAGGGAAGAAGGTCTCACTTTTCAGTTTTTTCCTCTGCTTTCTGATAACTTGACAGCACCTAGAAATTATTAAAATAAACAGGGAAGAAAGAAACCCAGCGGGCCTTGCTACTACAGCAATTAACCGTGGATTTTTCCTGTTTCTCTTATAATGCCTATACAACTAAGTAGGACTGTCCCTTAAGCATTTATATGGACTTCAGTGCTCCTATGGACTCATAACAAGGATTCAGTGCTTATACTATCAAGGAGACCTTTGTTCTCCCGAAGAACCTTGTAAAAGCATAGTACACGTTTCAGTTGATTACCTTTCAGCTTAGAAGGTACTTTCCAGAAACCATCCACTCAACTCAATCATTTTATGGATCAAACCAAGTACCAAGCGTTTCCCAGTTATGCCCCCTTCCATGAAACACCCCGGATAATCTCCATCCTGTATTTGCCAAAGTCCCATGTATTTTTTTCTTTCTTGTCTTTTATTTCACTTTGATGTTATTAGGAAGATGGATGGTGTGCTGCTAAAAACACTTTTTCTAAAGTGAGCAACCAAAGTCTTTTAATTAGGCCATGAGGTCGTAAATATAAGTACACAAAAATGTACTGCAGTAGGTACAGAGATTAAGTCACAGCATTCTAAAGTTATGTGTATTGATTTGTCATTGTCATGTTTCTTTGTTATTATGTTAAAATTACCAAATATCAAGACAGTCTACAAGAAAGTTGAGAAAATTCAGGTTGTTCCATTTCGAAGAAACATTTGTGACAATTTTCAGAATATAATTTTTTAAATGCCAAAAAAGTTCATTTGGCCTAATTTGATAAAATTTGTAAGCTGTTTCGGAATACAGAGGATTTCTATGGTTATAAAAACACACTCACACCCTGCATACCATCAGCTCCCCCTACCCCCTTCTCTTTTGAATGTTGTTGAAAACAAAGTGATTCTCAGAAACAGAATTTGCATTCCAGGCTCTGGGCCAGAGAGAATTTAAATAGACAAGTTACACACTTTTGAAAATGGGGTTTTATACTAGAAACTGTGGGACCCTCCAAGTCCAATTAAATAAACAGCACAGCTCATGATGAAGAAAGAGTTTGCAAGAGCATATAAGGGCTTTGCTTCTTTAAAAATAATGAATTGACTTTGGATCGTTATTTGTGAAGCAAATGGCAGCTGTGACATGGAGGCTTTCATTCTACACATGTATATATTGCAGTCACTTAAGAGTTACTAGGCTCATCAATCAGTCCTCTGTTTCCTTCTGTCGAGTCACCTAGCACCTAGCAACATGCACTGTGTACCACAGAATGAGTGTGGTTAACGTGAGCTAATCCCAGATCAGTTTGCTGCAGTGTCCTCCTGACGAGCACAAACTGTTTTTATTCAAACTAGAGGTCATGACTGATGACTTTATTACTTCTGATGTAGGTTTGTTTATTCAGTTTTAAGCTATATCTCAGATGCAAGAAATCATGCCCATAAAGCAGACCAGGTCCAAGTAATCCCATGCTTTGTCACCACTAATGAGGCATTTTTGTTTGGTTGGTTGGTTAGTCGTTGAATGGCATCATAGTCAAACAGTTTGCATTTAACGCACATTTGAAGTTAATAAAACCATCCCTTAGCAAGAGTAGATCTTAGAGGTTGAATGCTTGCCCAGAGAGCCAAATGGCTGTCAGTGATATAATGGAAAAATCACTGAACTGGTCATCAGGAGATCTGGCTTTGTTAGATCTGCTGCTAATTTCTGACCTTGGGCAAGTGACTTCACCAGTCAGGGCAGGGGCTTCAATTCCCTCCTCATCAGTAAATGAGTACTTTGGATTAGGCAGTGGTTTTCCCACTCTGTTCCTAGGATCCTCTTGACGTGCTAATGAATAGGGCTGAGGAGGGTGAGGAGCTAGCTGCTTCTACTTGATTAGCTATAATTCACCCACTCAATATTTTGAAGCTTTTTCATGATATTTTGTTCAGGGGGAAAAAAGGGAGAAGGGCTTGAGTACTAAAAAGCATTTGAAAACCACAATCCAGCCTAATCTTCTGCACTGGTGTGTGTGGTATTAAAAGGAAGACTGTTCCCGTGACTTCCACCTGGACCAACCAGCTCTCCTAGTGATGGTTGGACATCACAGTGTTATTTGAGCTTTCATTGGGACACTGTTCTCAATATTTTATCAAAACTGAGCATCCCTCCTCCCACCCTCCCTGTGAAAGTTATTCAACTTTCAACTGCAAGTCATTTTTATTTTTTCAGAATGAAGGAAGCAGAAAATACCTTTTTAACAAATGAGATCTACACTGTATATTTCATTTTGATTCTTTAAATATAAAAAATACCTTTTCCCATCTCATAAGGAAAATAAACGATTTCATGCTCACAGTGATCTACTTAAAGTATATCAAGAGTTGATTGCTGACAAAGTACTGAGAGAAGCACCCTTGACTCAATGTAACCAGTGCACCTGCCTTCTCTTGCTCTCCTCCCATATCAAACTGAGCCATCCTCTGTGTGAGGATTTTGAGAATAACACTCATGCATTTGGGTGATATAGAGCAGTTTTGCATTCATCACTCCATCCTCACCTGGCTGTGAAACTCTTGACAAAATTATTTTACTAATGCAAATAAATTTGTGGTATGACTTTTCCTTTCAATTCTATACTTAGTTATGAATCCTTGAATCATATTAAGACATAATTCACATAAAGTTTTTTTAAAACACTTTGGAATCAATATGCAATTTTGCTAAAATAGTACACATCCTCTTTTATGGTCTTCTAATACTCATCGATTGTTACAAGCTAATATAAGAGAAAGTTACATACAAAATATGTATTTGATATAGAGGGTTTGAAACAAAAGTTTGAGAAAATAACTCAGAGAAATGCAATAGGTATTACCATTACTTTCTCAATACCCGCTGTGACTCTCTCTTCTAAATGGAAAAGTGAATAATAGTACAAAGAGGACTAAATTTTAAGCATACTTTCATCAGGTTTTCCTGGGTTTGCTGCAGTTTTATTTTATTGAAATAAGAATAAATTTTAGAAAGTGTTTATGGAAACAAAGCACACATGGCCATGTGGAAAAGACCAACAATTGTAACACATCGGTATTTATGGTTATATGGGGTTTATAAGTCAAAGTAGAGGAATATATTTGACATTAGAGGAAGTATGTTCCAACTGAATTGGTATCTGATTTTGGTGAACTAGAAATTAGTACAACTTAACAAAACTGCCCATCCTCATTTTCTATTAAGAGCCTAATTTTTTGGAGGATTTTTCAAATCTCTCTATATATTCCAGGCATAGATAGTACTGAGGAAACAAAAAACTATTTGCTCTTCTTTTCTTGTTAACCTTGACACTTGATCAACCACAAAAATTAATTTAATATCTTACCTCTCTTGAGCTTTCAGAGAGGTGTCACTGAGTAACTGATTTTAGTTCCCAGAGAACTTACACTTACTCAAGCTCCAAGATTTTTGTTCTGTTTAAATATTTTGGATGCAGCCCTCTCTCAAAGGTATTAGACGTTTGCCATAAAACATTGAATTCTGAACATAATTTAAGGTTTTATCAATAACTCAGAGTTGTAATTATGAACATTAATGATGTTACATTAAAATAGTGGTAAAACCAAGACTTACTGATTTGTATTGGAGAAGGCTTTAATCCCCTACCACATGTTTCCCAGGAATTGCTATTTATGTTGTTTTGATTTTTATAATTTATTTTTTCTAATTGAAAAAATTTTTTAAATTGAAGTATACTTGATTTACAATATTATATTAGTTTCAGGTGTACAACAGTGATTCAATATTTTTATAGATTATACTCCATTTAAAGTTATTACAAAATAATGGCTATATTTCCCTGTGTTTCACAATATATCCCTGTTACTTATTAATTTTTGTACATGGTGATTTTTACCTCTTAACCCCCTGCACATATCTTGTCCCTACCCCTTTTCCTTTCCCCACTGGTAACCACTAGTTTGTTCTATATATCAGTGAATGTATTTCTGTTTTGTTATATTCATTCATTTGTTTTATTTTTTATATTCCACATATTAGTGATAACATACAGTATTTGTCTTTTTCTGTCAGACTTCTTTCACTAAGCATAAATACCCTCCAGGTCCATTCATGTTGTTGCAAATGGCAAAATTTCAGTCTTTTATATGGCTGACTAGTATTCCATTAGGGGTGTGTGTGTGTGTGTGTGTGCATGTGTGTATACACACATGTAACATCTTTATGTGTGATGGACACTTAGGTTTCTTCCGTATCTTGTGTATTGTAAATAATGCTGCTAAAAACATAGGGGTACATGAATCTTTATGAATTAGAGTTTTTCTTTTCTTTGAATATATGCCAGGAGTGAAATTGCTGGATCAGTTTTTTTATATTTTGTCAGTTTTTTATATTTTTGGTCACATTCCTAACAATCAGGTAGCCAGGTGTCACTTCTTCTTTGTGTTAATGTAATTGTCTGTTATGCTTTTCTATTTTTCTATGTTTCTTTTTTCCATTTTTTTAAATCTTTCTTATATTTTCTTTCCAATCTGTGCATTTAGAATATAGATAATCACTCTTGAGAAAATTGTATCAAGAGAATTATACTTCTAGAATTAATAGTAAATAGGCCTCTTATAATTAAAGTGTAAGCTCAACAGATAGGCAGATTCACTATTATTATTAATTATTCTAATTTCTAATATAAAACAATTGCAAAGGGAAAATTAACTCAGGATATTAACCTGAAGAAGCTTACGTTATTTTTGCATACAATCTTGGTGATACCCATCTTGCTGTTCCAAAGACTTTTTGTCTTCATCCTTGTTTTCTATAATGGTCTGGGTAGGTAACATGTCTGATAACTGAATTCCAAATTGAGTAATAATTATACAAAAGCAATTTAGTTTAGTTTGGTAATCAAAATTAAAAGTGTAGAGATGGTAGACAATAAGACTATGGATGAGAGAATAGCTGGTTGTTTTTATTTGTCTATTTATTTGAAAATAGAATAGTTCTCCATGAGACTCACAAAAATCAATGACAATGAGGAAATATCCATTTTCTATAGACTAATTGTTAGAGCTAATTAAAAAGTTTAAAAATCCATCAATGATAGATAACTAATAGCTAAGAATAAAATAAGTTTAAATGATATCTTCTTGCTGCAATTTGTAATCAATTTTTCCCGAAACCTCTATTAGAATTTATGCTTACCGAACTTCCTATATTTAAAACGCTTCTGTCCATTATCTCATGTTCCAAATTTGAAAGATTTTCTCACATTTATAGTTTCATAATATAACTTCATTTAAAAGATAAGGTGTGAGATACACAGGAAACTTGGACTTCTACATCCCTTAGCCACTTTGCATTTCCCATGATTTTAGAGCAGTGATTCTTAAACTCCACTGTGCCCAAGAATCCCCAATGGAACTTGTTTAAAAAGTAGGTTTATAGGATTTTCCCCAGATATGCTGATTTAGTTGGCCAGGTAGAGCTCAGAAATCTGCATTTTAAATAAGCACCCCTGTGATTCAGATTCATATGGACTCAGGTTTTCCTCTAAGGAGATGGAAATTATTAAGTAGAAAGTGCACATAGTAATCAATTGCAGATAACATATCCTCTTTAGTATATTAACCTCTGTTTACAATCTAAACCGTACTCACTGTTTATAAAGCATCCTGAAAACATTAGCAATATTTTATTCACAGGAATAATAAGCACTTAAAATAATATTTAACATAATAAAGCAAATATTTGGAAGGGGTAAACTAACCAGATTTCTTAATTACAGATTATATGGGAAATCTATTTTTTATTTTGTTGCTTATTTTTCTACTTTGAGTAAATGAATTATTTTTCTATAAACCGAATCACAAATGTTCATTTCCTTCTCCCACATGCACTTAAAATCTTTCTCTACTTAACTTTAGAGCAACCATCTAAACCCGAAATTGTAAGCAAAGCCCCGTTTCTTGAAACAGAGCAGCTTAAAAAGGTAAGAACTTGTTTTTGATTAATTGCCTTTCCTAAGCCTAGCATTGAATGCCTTCTCCTGGCCTCAGATGCCAGAACAAATAAGATAGACTTTGCTCTGTGGAGCTGACAGTGTTCCAGGTGCCAGTCAGAAAGTCTGCACAAGGTAGAGAGGAGGCGCAGAGGAAGGCGTGGTCATTTCTGAAGGGAGGAGAGGGAGATGAGAGTAAAAAAAGGCATAAGTCTTTCTTGTTTGAACGAAATGGATGTTTAATGAAGTAATGACACATGAGTAGATTTTCTCCAGACCAAAGGTAAAAAGGGCTTTCCAACAATATGAAATAATACCATGTTAAAGAAAATGGCATGTTTGGGAAACACATTATTTGCGTTGCTGGAATTTTGGGTGCTCAGCCAGTGGGCAAGAGAGTGCAGTAAGAGATAAATCTCGAGAGTTAAAGAGAAGCTGGATTATGACAAGCCTTCTGTCATGTATAGTGTTTGGTCTCTATCTTATTGACAAATTAAACTATTGAAAAGTTGAAGTTAAGGGATAAGATCAGATTTAAACAATCACAGTAGCAGAGGTTTGAAGGAAGTCTGTATTGAAGGAGGGACAAAACTGGGGTTCCATATATGAGCACATCACTTGATTCATAATCTCATTTTCACTAACTAAAATAGCCAAATTTTCCTTGGCTGGGGGAAGAAGCAAGTTCAGAATTCTTTGAATCAGATTGAATTTGACTGCATAGTACAACACTAAATATTAAGAACACATGTGAAGTAAAGTGGTGGGGATTATAGATCGTGGTAAGTATATGTCATCTGAAATAAACGTAGCATGAAGCTGGAGAGGCAGCCTTATTTTAACACCATTAATGATTCTTGAATACACAGATCTATGAACCATGGTAATAGCCAATGTTAATATAGTTATGTTATTTAGTTAATGTTAAAACTGAATACTGTCGAAATGAATCGGGTAATGCTTTTAAATGAATGTGATTTTATTAATGGTGGCAGCATCTATTGCACATTTTAAAATGGGCAAGACCATAATTTTAAGCACAAAACATTGTTTTTATACAAGAGTGCATTCATTCAGTCCTTAGTCAAGGCTTGGAAAATGAATGGGTCAGGAAATCGGAGTAACTCTGCATCCCTTGAGGAGTCTGGGGCTTTCAAATGGACAACCACTGATGTAACCAAGGTTGTGATATTTCCTCTTTATTTTGCAGTTGGGTGAGTGCATTTCAAAAGACAGTTATCCGGATGGCAACATCACGTGGTATAGGAATGGAAAAGTTCTGCAACCCCTTGAAGGAGGTGGGTAAGAAGTGGGCAATAAATTCAGATGACATGTTTTGCCTTTCTCTTGTCTAAGCATTCCTTAGACTATCCTGAGTCTAAATGCATTGCCCTCTTTTGATCTGTGACTCTATACGTTGTTACTTTAAGTATCCATTAAATCAGAAGGGATTTTTAAAACATCATTTTAGACCTTGTGCAGAAGAATCAAGAGCAGAGAAAATTATTTCTCTATATGGCATGTTCTAAAAGTTAATTAAAGTGAGTGGGAGATAGAATTCCAGGATTCTATTTCTGTCCATGTCTCTGATTCATGTTTTTGAAAAGACATCTACCTCACTACATGTCAATTTTCCCTCCTGTTAAATACAGTAAGAAGGACAAAACCACTTCTCAAAGTTGCTGTGACAGTTAATTAAGGACTGTGATTTTCCGATGAAAGATCCTACCATTAGTGTTCTTTATTTTCTTCAGCGGTGGTCATAATTTTTAAAAAGCAAATGGACCCAGTGACTCAGCTCTATATCATGACTTCATCCCTGGAGTACAAGACAACCAAGGCTGACATTCAAATGCCATTCACCTGCTCTGTGACATATTATGGACCATCCGGCCAGAAAACAGTTTACTCTGAACAAGCAGTCTTTGATATTTACTGTAAGTAACTCAATAAATAATTATGCAATTTTTATGTATTAGAAAAAATATTCCAATGCTATTTTAAGTCCCAATCCAAAAGCTCTTTGGAATTTACTTCCAAACCCCCATCCCCATTCCATGGTACCCAAATAATCTCTTCCTCTTTGCAAGACCTATAGAGTAAATGCTTACCCATCTATGATATCTTTCACTCTCTACTTTGTTATTTATAATCATCTCTTCTGTATTCCGCTAGACACTAAGTTCCTTAAACACAAGATCTCTGACTTAGTCTGATTTCTTCTGGTAGTCCTCAGCCCTGACGCACAGCCCTGGATTTTGTAGGCGTTCAGAATGCCATCTGATGGTTTTCTGAATGAATGACAGATGAATAGAAGGTTATGACTGATTGGTTTTCTAGATATGGAATTTCCATTTTAATAAAGAAATTTATTTTAATAATGAGATCAATTGCATAAAAGTTAAATAGGATTTTGAATTCCAACATGTTTTGGTTAACTCAATAGATTTGAATATTAGACTACAAAGGAACTTTCCTGATCATCTGATCTAAGTCCATTATTTTAACTAGCAGTAAAGTGAGACCTAGAGACTTGCCCTAACTTAGCTGTGGCAAGTGGATTAGAATCCTTTTCTCCAATGCTGTGCTCTTTCCTGTAAGACAGGAGCCAAGATAATATGATTAAGAGCAAAGATGCTGGCAGTCCAGTCCCAGTGCTGTTATTTTGTATTTCTAGAAAAGAAGCTTAACTACTCTAGGTCTCAGTTTTCCTATTTTGAAATAGGAAAAATATTAATGTAATACTTAACTCATGGTGTTATTATGGAGATTAAGTAAAATCAAAAATCTAAAATAGCACAATATGTATAGCACATTAAATGCTCGTTATTAAGTACTATCATCATTATTACTATATAATCATTATTACTTCATAAGCATAGACTAGAGATATATTTTGGGGAAAGATGCAAGAAAACTTTATTATTACTCTTTAGTGAATCAGAAATTCTCATAATACTGCCTTATGTTGTAGAATAACCCAGTACTTCTACGTCTATTTGAGAGAAAGGGTAGAAATGCCCACTGAACCTTCAAAGAGTTTTATCTCAGCTACATTTTTATTTTGGCTCCATGAAGTGCAGAACCTTATAGAAGAACAGAACTGAAGTTCCACATGCCCTAACCATAATGGGTTGTTTTGCCTTAAACTTTGTAAATAAATTTCAACTTGATTTAAAAGCAAGAATTGAGAGGATTTCATCATATACAGCTTATCTAAAATCAAACTATTATTTCTGTATATGGAAGCAGAACTCTGTCTGTTCAAAGATATTCAGTTGGAAATAAACTATCTTGGTGTAAGTACAGGAGTACAAGATAGGAAAGAACATCAAGATGAGTGAAAAGGATTGGGAAATTGGCTTAAGAAAGAACGGAAATGTATGTGAGTGTCAGGCATGGGCAGATAGATGGGCAGAAAAGTCCTTGGATGAGGAAGAAGGAAATGATTTTACTGTGGTTGGCTGTGTGGAAAGCATTGGGCACAGCTTTTGAGAAGGCACAATGTATGCAGTGCTGGGCTTCATGGCAAAGACCCGAAAGTGTTTAATATATAGTCCTGACATTCAAGGGGTTTACTATTCCAATAGGTAAGTAAGACATGTACATCAGAAGGAAATTGTCAATGCAAAGTTGCAAGTGGTAATTGCCACAGGGACTTAGTGGACAGTCCTGAAAGCTCAGGTTCCCAAGGACAGTGATTCCCAAACTTCAGGATATGCATCAGAATCACGTGGAGGACTTGTTAGTAAACCAGTTACAGGACCTGGCTCTATAGCTTCTTATCCAGTAGTTGTGGGGAGGGGCCCAATACTTTGCATTTCTAACAAGTTCCTTGGTGATGCTAATGCTAATCATCTGAGGACCACATCTGGAGAGCCACTGCTCTAGGATGACTTTAGAGAAGGAGGAGCTAAATGGAAAGTACAGAAGAGTACATTCAAGAAAAAGAAATTTGATCAATTCACCTTGAGGAAGCCTGAGAAAGACGCACTGGTCCACTCCTTTACCCTATCCAGTCAGTAATGAAGTTTTATAGAATCTAGCTCTTTCATCTTTGTATGTGTCTGATTCTGCCTTCTGACACTGCCTAAGATTATGCCACCATTCCTCATTGCTGGTATTTTTGTAACAACTTCCAAAATAGTATTCCTGTCTGTTCACGCCAAACTGCCCTGCAAGCTGCTGCCAGAAATATCTTTCTAAAACACAAATGTGAACATGTCACTACTGTGATGAAAACTCTTCAGCGACTCCCCAGATCTCTCAGGTTAATCTTTAAACTCCCAATTTCAAAATGCCTTGAGTCCCCTGTAGCCATGGTCCTGACCTGTCTCAACCTTCATCATTTAACTACTTTCTGTAGTCTGTTCTATTTTCCAGATTCCTCCTGTAGAATACTATGTACATTCCTATCCATATGCTGTCACTATCTTACCTTTATTATCCAGCAAACACCTCCTTATTCTTCAAAACCCAGCTCCAGGGTCAATTCCTACAGGAAGCTTCCCAGTCTGGCGGATCTGTAAGCTACTAGTGATTACTATGCTTATGCATCTTAGGCAGTTTTTGTGCTGTCACAGTCTTAATTGATAAGTTTGGTGTCATCATAAATAAACTGAAAGTTCATTGAGGACAGGGAATTGCTGTTTTTGACTTTGTAACTCTTGCACTTAGTGCCTGCACAAAACAAATATTAGCCAAATGAGTGAATAAATGAGTGGACAGAGGATAAATGGAGAGAAGGGAGAAAGAAATTTGAGTAGACTCTTTTGATTATTATGTAGGGGTATTTATGGAGTAGTGAGATATGAGTCTTACCTGAACTAAGTTCAGGGCAATTGTGGATACCAGGTTAAGAAATTTTTATTTCAATTTTTACATATTGGGAATGTGTGGAGAATTTTAAATATCATTGTAATATTCAAAGCACTACTTCAAAAACTTATTTAGAGAATATATATATATATATATATATATATATATATATATATATATATATATATATATATATATATATATATAAAGATGTAGAAAAGAGAAAGGCTCACGGTGAAGGACCAAATGAAGTTTGAAGGCAGTGTTTCAGGTGTAGATTAATACAGCCTGTGCTAGAGAAGTGTTGGTGGGAATAGAAGGGGAGAATCAGATGCAAAATATAAGGATTAATCATTAAGACTGGGTGATTGAGTGGATAAGAGAGGGCAAAGGAGAAAGCCAGAGTAACTGGCAGACTGATGATTTACTAATAGAGTCAAACTGAAAGTCAAAAGGAGAGCAAGAGATCATTAATTTTGTTGGACGCACATTAGTGGGCAACCAGAAGGCTACTGTTAAAACTCAAATGTGTTACGTTAACCCTCTGATCTCAGTGTAGTTCTTCAACTCCCTAGTACAGAGCAGAGCCTATTGAAAAGGGGACACAGAGAAGGGGGGTTTTAAAATAAAGCAAGAAGTCAGATCGATTATGATTCCTAGCTGTTCTGGCATCAGCTTTGGTCAGAGATGTGCTGCAGTGACGTGCTACAGACCAAGCTAGGCAGAGAAGGGCCATGCAAACGAGTGAGGGAGGCCTAGAAATGGAAGGCCAGTGCGGGACAAACTTTATTTACTTTCTGACTTAACTGAGAACTGCTGGTCAGGGAACTACCTCAGGCAAATTCAGAAAAATGAACAAGTATATTAAACCAATCTTTGTTTAGCCTCAGAACATTCTGGGCAAATATTCAGAGATGCCCAAGCATGGGAAAAAGTCAGAGAAGCAATCTATAACAATCCTTCAGGTTGTTTTCCCTGCACTTTAATCTTAGAAAGGTAAGTAAATGACTGCAAGAGATGGAAAAAAGCCTCAAAATCTACCACTTATTCGTCTCACTTTATTAGCTAATAGCAAAATAAGTCTTCATAGATAATTTTTAGTGCTGCCGGTTTGGAAATATAGATACATGCTTCAGTAGTTATTAAGCCTTGTGGAAGAGGTTCTCTAAAATAAACCTTTGCATTATATGATTTCAAAATTCATTGTTCATTGTATCATCAGCTACATAACAAGTGGATACATTAGAAAGTGGGTCATTTATAACTGCCAACACCACCTCCTTTTCTTTCCTGTTAGCTGGGTATGGTCCACTGTGTATTCAGCTTTTAATTTCTTTAGCATTCTACTGTTGAGCAGTAGCCTCAACTAAAGAATACCCTTTAGCCCTATTTTCACCATAAAAATGACCGAAATGGAATGAAAGTTGCATCTTGGCTCCAATGAACAGAAAAAAACTACAATACATTCACAGTTCTGTTGATTGTGTTAAGGGTCTCCCTCAGTTCATGGATTTATCTTTTTGAAAGCAGATCTACTCTCCAGCATGCCAAAAATCTTGCTGGTATTGTTTGGCTCATGTACCTTTTTATTTAATATAAGGTATTATTGTGTAATAAGACTGGGGGCGGGGCTAATAGTTTTAGCTCCTTTGCTAGCTGCTCCAGTCTTTCCAAACTGTAAGATACAGATAATATAGTTAAATGTCCTTATAATGAGATTATACAGTGAGATTGTTCCTACTGGTCTTTTACACATAAAATAATTATGGTCTTCCTACCTCAGGTAAAGACATTTTGCTAAGAAGAAATTGATTTTTATGTAACAGGGTCTCTTTGTAGTTTGCTCTAACCAAGATTAGTACTTGTTATAGCAAGTAGCTATTAACTTCAATCCTTCTATAAAAAGATACATTTAAGCAATTACCATTACTAGCTTCTTGAGAAAATTGTGTATAATTTAGTCATTTTCATTGTATGTACTGAGTAATTTGGTACTTGATGAAATGGTTAACTTGTGTCTGTGACTCTTGCAGATCCTACAGAGCAGGTGACAATACAAGTGCTGCCATCAAAAAATGCCATCAAAGAAGGGGACAACATCACTCTTAAATGCTTGGGAAATGGTAACCCTCCTCCTGAGGAGTTTTTGTTTTACTTACCAGTAAGTGCTTCAGGATTATTACTTGAGCGAGACCACTATCATTCTGTCCTGTTGTTTGGCAGCTGGCTGAAATTAAGAATTGTATATTCTTGGGCAGCTTAAGTGAGGAAAGGATGTTATTCTTGGAGTCAAGGGACACCTGTGGAATGTCCTTTAAAAGTTTTTTTGGCATCTGCCAGTGCTCTTGCCTTTTTTTAATTCAGTGTTAAGGGAAATCAGGGACAAAGAGTAAAAAATCTGATCATAGGAAACCGTAATGGTAGAAACTCAAGGTCTCATTATCCAAATAAACTATAAGAATCTGCTCTTCAGAAGCAAACAAATATAAAATGAAGGATGATGACAGCAAATGGTCTGATGTGGATTCTAAATCTATACACAGTGCATTCCTGAACACGTCCCTGAATTTCTGATATAGGGACACTTCTGTTGCACATTATATTTAGCTTGATAGAATAAAGCAACGGGCTGTATCTTGCCATTGTATGTGGTCTTAAACAACCATTTTCTCAACTTTTATCAGTATCACAGCTGAAAGAAATGATGTCTAGAGGATAATTTGGATGTGTTCTAGACACTATGGAGCCAGACTAAGAGAGAGCTCTGTCTGAAGACGCTTGCTCTCCCACAGCCTTCCCAGGTTTGCGTTTGACATAACCTTCCATTGGGAGAAGCCATATACAACTCTGTACTGCATTTACTGCAGGGATCTGTTCACAAATGTCACCCACTGCATTGTTCAGTAATGTTTAAGAGTGTCATCCACTACATTACTCAGAAGACAAGTATAAGTGATTTCCTTTCTACTTAAATGTTGACAGAAAATTCTGTTTATCTTAATAAACTGACATATTGTTTTTGTCTAAAACACAAATGAAAACTTGAAACTAATTATGTTTCTACCTTGATTTTCAGGGATGACAGCCAAATTTGTGTCTTAGTTTCAACAACAATTATCTTTTTTGTTACTATATACTCCTAATTCATCTATATAATTTTTAAATTCTTAGTTATTAATTCTTTTCTTTTTCTTTTCTCTTTTTAAAATTTCTTTTCCCCTCTCTTTCTTTCTTCCTCCCTCCCTTCTTCCTTCCTCCCTCCCTCCCTTCCTTCCTTCCTAATTTGGATTATATGTTATGTTTTCTTTTAAGCTGCCTCAAATCTTTTTGTCAGATTAAGCAAGGGATAAATGTAAAAATAAAATATTAAACATTTTTTTAAATCTGCCTTAACAAACACAAGCCATGCTGTCAATAAAATAGATGTCATCAATACAATGTAAATTAGCTTCTCAATTTCCTTAGAACCAAATTACCAATTATTTTTCCAGGATTCAGATAATACAAACTCTACTCTCATTTGTCCAATCGAAGAAATACATTTCCTTTTTTTTTCTTATCTGAGAAAATGTCATTTTAATCAAGAAATATAACTGTTCTTATTGTAGCTACCAAGTGTAATCATCTTGACATTTTGCCTCTATCAAAAGGGACAGCCTGAAGGAATACGAAGTTCAAATACTTACACATTGGCAGATGTGAGGCGCAATGCAACAGGAGACTATAAATGCTCCCTGATAGACAAAAAAAGCATGATTGCTTCAACAGCCATCACAATTCACTGTAAGTCACCTTATTCTTCATTACCAGCTTCACTTTAAAGGCCTCTCGTAGTCTAACTTTGCTATCTCTTCAAATAAATTGCAGCTATATTTTTCTTAAATAATGTGGTTTCAACAGACTTACTAAAGAGCATTAGCGTGAACCCAACTTTGGTCCAGATTTGCCCTACAATACTGAAATCTTGAATGGATCTAATAATTGCAACTTTTGGCAGTGATAAACCTCCATCTTCTTTCTAAATGTCTTCAGTTTGTGGTATTAATAAAATATTCACATGCATCTTAAAGAAATAAATTATTTTATATTTTAAGAAAATATTTGGATATTCTCGAAGTTTACAAGGTTTGCATTTGGCCAAGAAAAGTGTAGATTAAGTATCTTTTTTAAATTACAGAGTACTCTTAACACCCAAGCCCAAGCAACAGACATTTTCTAGAAACAGAACCACTTCGAAATCACCCAGAACTTTTAACCCACTTTTATACTCCAGTAGATAGAAAAAAATAAATATACATAGAAAACAGACACTTCACTTGAGTTCTTCATTTTGTAGTTCCTGACAGTCTGTATTATTGATGTACCCTATGCATTGTAGAAATGAACTAATTTGAACTGCTCCCTGGTGACACTAGAATACACAGAGTGCTTTGGGCAAATGTCAGTCTTGCTTGGAAGTATAAGCCAAATTGTCTAATAAGTCCTTTGCACCCAACAACACCTCTAGACATGATCCATTACAGTAAGGTTTCTCTAGACATGATCCACAATCCCATTGAATATGAGTGTTTCTTTGTTTCAGAATTGAAAGAGATGTTAGCAACTGTTCTGAGGAAATGGTTCTAAATCTATTACTCTACCCATAACGCTTGGAAAACACGTAGGATAGGAGCTAGAATTTTGAAGGAGGTACATCGGGGAATAGAGTAACCAGATGGTTGCTTTTGAGTGTCTGATGTTGGGATCACACCCTGGGGAGCCCTATGGTTACAGTGGACTGTTAAGAAATATTCACAGCTAAGCTACTTCTCTGTTTGCTCTATTTTCATGTTGAACATATCTGAGTGCGTCTGCCATCAGGGGCTAGTTAGAGAGAAAGCAGTGACCTCTCAGGATAACAACTGTGCTACTTTTTCTCTGAGGACATTTATCCAGTTTGTTCCATAGGGGAAAAGAAGTGAAGTGAGGGAATATAGCCAGCAGATAAAATTGCCTGTGGAATAACTTTCTGATATCATTGTTCATGAAATCTTTGGGCCAATAACCAATAATCTCCAGTGCTTAGTGGTGATACAATCTGCTTATGTTTAAGAGATGCTAGCTACTCAGGACGCTAAAGAAAGAGAACTCTCATTTATATCACCTGTATATCAGGCAGAGAAGGATAGATGGCAGAAGGATTAGGCAAAAGGCTGTGCTGCAGCTACGTAATACCTCAATGATCAGCTGCGATTAAAAAGAAATTAAACAAAAGCATGTAACAGTTTAATTGAATTTCAGTGCATTTAATTGGATTTAAATACATTTTGGTTTTAGAAGGTAGGCTTTAACACTGGGCTTTAAGGCCTGTGTTGCTCTGAAAAGCTAAAATACTGTATGCTAACATATATATATGGAAGCTAAAAAACAAAAAAAATGGTACTGATGAACCTAGTGGCAGGGCCGGAATAAAGACGTAGACATAGAAAATGGACTTGAGGACACGGAATGTAGGGGGGCGTAGGACATGGGATGCTGGGGCGAAGTGAGAGTAGCATCAACATATATACACTACCAAATGTAAAATAGTTAGCTAGTGGGAAGCAGCAGCATAGCACAGGGAGATCAGCTCGGTGTTTTGCTACGACCTAGAGGGGTGGGATAAGGAGGGTGGGAGGGATACGCAAGAGGGAGGGGATATGGGAATATATGTATGCATATGGCTGATTCACGTTGTTGTACAGCAGAAACTAACACAGTATCGTGAAGCAATTATACTCCAATAAAATCTATTAAAAAGAAAAAGCTAAAATAGCATTGCAAGTAAATCAAGATTTTACTCGAAATTACATGAAAACATAAAAATCTTATTTTTGCCCATTTATTCTAAATTGTTTGCTTTCAGAAAAGATTTGTTTCCTTTCCATAGATGACTAAAGGGAGTAGATAGAGAAGCACCAACCAGTACTTGCACATATTAGCGGAACAGACCTCTCCTCAGGCTTTTAGCCCACAGATCTCTAGTTGCTGATGAAGCATCTACTAGTCCTCTGCCAATTCATGCACATATACATTCTTCATCCAAGCTTTCAAAGTCCATCATCATCCTTTAAAATCACTTCTTTTATCTTCTCGCTGGCAAGTTAACTGTCCAGCTAAGAAAAGCTTTAACTTGCCCTGAATTGAATTTTCTTCTAAATATAATTCAACCAAATATGCTGAGGAAACTCCACTTTTCTATGTGATAATGCCTATTTTAATATTAATGAGAAACACGCTTCTTCCCTTCATTCATTCAACAATAGTTTTTGAGGGCCTACAATGTGGCAGACACTGTGGATACACAGTGGCAACTCAAGTCATGGTCCCTACCCCAAATATGCTGACAGCCTAGCAGGCGAAACAAGTATTAAAAACAATGCTGTAAACAGTCAACAAATTACAATTATAACATGTAAAACCAAGGAGAAGCACAGGATGCAATAGCAAATCCCCACTGCCATAGGATAAAGTCCCAACTCTTAGTATGGCAAGCACAGTCCTTAGTTTGGCCTTAATTACTTGTATAGGTTTACCTTCCATGTGTTATAACCATTCATACCAGTTTACTCACCACTGTGAAACCTGCCAAGCTCTCTCACCTCTTTGCCGTTGCTTATGTGACAGAAGTTTTCCCAACATCTCTGCTTATCAAAGCCCTTCTCAACCATCAGGGGCCACAAATAGATACTGCCTCCATGCAAAGCCTTTATTACTGCTTTGAAAGCCAAGTTGGTTCTATTCTCCATACTCCCATAAGTCTTCTCTTGTACCTCTGTCTGTAGCCCTTACTCTAGTTTTTCAGCAAATATTTCTTGAGCTTCTAATCTATCGCACATTTGCCACTAGGTGCTGGTTTCATGCTGCCGGGTAGTGTCATCACATAGTTGAGTGCATATTACCTCTACCTCAAATTGTAAATTGTAAGCTCATTGTTCATCTCAGTATCTCCTGTCAGTGCTTGGAACATAGTAGTTGTACAATAAATGTTTTATTGAACTGGATTTTCCTCATTCAGATCATACTATGACAGTAAGATTTTTATAGAAATTACTTTCCATCTGGAAGATTTTACTTCCTTAGATGTATTTATACTCTGTTTTAAAAAAATGATATCTGCTGACAGTGTACCTAATAATAAATCTTATTTAAAATTTCAACTGCATGAGAAACGGGATAGCATTTTTGAAAAATATCTAACCATTATAGTCAATTCACTCTGAAGAAACACTTAGACACCTAATGGTATTTTGGTTTATCACCTGCTGTCTAAATATACTTGATTTTCCCATGGTGTGCCTTATCAACTCTTTTTATAATATTTACCTAGTCATCATCTTTCTTTATTTTCTTCCAGAAGTGATTTAAGAATTTTTTTCTTAAGGTGATAGACCCCAGGTGAACACTTACATGCAGTCAAAACATCAATCATGTTAACTGCAAATAAATGCATAATCAATTAGATTGACCGTTCGCTTGTCCAAACTGATCTCAAAGCTGGCTTGAAAAGCTAGACTGATTATGCTACAGTTCAGTTATTTCAGTCACATAAATCACTTCTGAATTTCAAGTGCAGTTAGAGGATTTTTTTTTCTTTCATCCATTTTTTTCTCAAAAAATATTTTGACTATCTTACTTTCTGGAGTTGCATTTCAAGCATATTTTCTGCTTCACAGATTTGGATTTGTCCTTAAACCCAAGTGGGGAAGTGACCAAGCAGATTGGTGATGCTCTGCCTGTGTCATGCACAATATCTGCTAGTAGGAACGCAACTGTGGTATGGATGAAAGTAAGTAATATTCCTTGGTAATATTCCACTGTTTGAACTGATTCCTTTTTAGGCTTCTCTTATATATTCATGGGTAATATGTTTATACACCCACACTCATACTCATGTTTCTCTCTATATAATACAAATCATACCACAGTAAACTTTTAGAGGTACTCAGCATCACTATGGCATCCATAATTGATGCTCTGAAACTTAGTTTGGGGCATTAATTTAGTTATGTGTATCTACTGAGTAATTATACACATACACACATGCACATGGATACACACACATATACAGTTATATACTTTAGGGATTAACAACTTTCAATGTGTTTTAATCCACAACATTATAAACTGTGTGTTTACAACAACCATGTGAAATATGTAGGGAAATGATTATTTCCCCACATTATTCAAAAGAAGTTGAGGCAAGAGAAATCAGAGAGCCACAGGTGACAGAGTGGAGACTTGAGCTCAGGCCTTACCCAGCATAAATACTGCACTCTAGTCACCTAACCTTCTGCCTTTCTGCTGAAACTGACCTTAAGTGTCTGAATGTGGGTTCCATGAATTAGTAGCTCCTTTCACCCCTGAGATCTCTTTTCACAGAGATCTCTTTTCACCCCTGAGCCATAGTAGAACACCTGGAACATACTAGGAGCTTTGTCTGTATTTCCTGAGTGCTTATATTCTTGTAATTGTCTGAAATGTAGGCCATTACCTGGGGACCCAAACATTGCTATTATCTTTTTAGAGTGAGAAAGTAGAATTGGTAATTGGTGATTTGAGACAAGGTTATCACCAAAGGGAAATGTTGTAACTATGTTCCCTCCACTCAAATCCTTGGCTAGTGTATCTGAACACCCAACCCATTTATTACCAGAACATGGCATATAACAGAAGCACTTAACCAGTGATGTGTTGACAAAACACATACAAACCACTTAAAATAGGGGTTGGCAAGAATTATCTTCGTAAAAAAATTGTGGGAAATTTATTGCTAGAGTTTCTTCTTGATGAAAATGTTAATTATTTTCTATTGCTTTCTTATCTCTTTTCATGCCGGATCCTCTGTTACTTGTTATCTTACTCTTAAAGCTCAGTTTCTTATTTCACTTTCTTTTAAACACAACCTCATCACAACTTCTTATTTACTCAGATAGTTAAAATGCATATTTAACATGAGCTATTTGTAGTAGTTAATTGTCAAAGGGCTAGACAAGTTCTAGGCATATGAACACTCATAGTGTGTTTTACTACAGGACTGGAGAAACTAAGTTTACTTGGCTAAACCAGTTTCCACATCAGCTGCAGTCACTGCTGTTGATTAAATACCTCATGTCGGTAGTGCTGATCAATATTACCTGGCCATTGGTTAGTTGATGGAAATGGAAAAAAATTCATAGTTGAACAAATACCACATAATCTTAAGATTGTGTTTAGTTGTCTTCTTAGGAGCATTTCAATTTCTGGTAAATAGCATTATTTTCTGTATATAAAATGATTTTCAAAATTAAATGTTGCATTTCCTTTGTTCATAGGAATTAGGATAGTAATCTGTTATTAAAGGTTTCTTTAAAAATCATTTTTGTCATAATTGCCATGGCTGTGTAATGGATCCCCTGTCTTGAAAACTGTCTCCTATAAAATGACTTTCAGGTATTTATATCCATCATTGATTATGTAGCACAAGTCTCCAATATCTGTCAATTCAAATTCATCTACATTTACTGTAAGGAGTAGCTACTATCAACCGAGAATTCTCCTTAATGTAAACACATTATATTATTCATATAATTAAGTCCTCATAACAATTCAATATGGTAAGATTACTACTCCATTTTACAAATAAGGAAACCAAGTCTCAGAAGTTTATGAATTTGTTCCAAATTATAAATTCAGTAAATGGAAGAGTCTGAAGTAAAACTCTGATATGTCTAACTCTAAAAGTACAGAGGAAAAAGGAAATCTATTTTTGAAAGAATTTGAAGTTAAAAAAAGAAGCTTTCATTTTCATTAGACCCAGAAGTATAATTTTGGGCTTCATTATTATGTAATAAATACATGGAGAGTTATAATTGTGCCATGTGACGTAATTAACTTTTTATTTAATCAGGATAACATCAGGCTTCGATCTAGCCCATCATTTTCTAGTCTCCATTATCAAGATGCTGGAAACTATGTCTGTGAGACTGCTCTGCAAGAGGTTGAAGGACTAAAGAAAAGAGAGTCATTGACCCTGATTGTAGAAGGTAATAAAATACGTGAGCACCAATTTAAATTTTTCTTTGAGAATTTAATATCTCTTTCTTTTATGATCTCAGTTCAACATCTTATTTTAAGTGTAATGACATTTTAGGAAAACCTCAGATCAAAATGACAAAGAAAACTGATCCCAGTGGACTGTCTAAAACAATAATCTGCCACGTGGAAGGTTTTCCAAAGCCAGCTATACAGTGGACAATTACTGGCAGCGGAAGCGTCATAAACCAAGCAAGTATTTGTCTTCTTGTTATGTGCTGAACTTGGTCCAATGTGGGGTTTTATTTAGGTACCTAAACTGTAGGCTAGCTTGTTATCAACATGAAATTTGCAGTATATTTTCAGAAGAAGCTTTTGCTAACTTCTTAATTTTCCCAAAGGAAGACCATAACTCAAAGAGAAATTTAAAATCATAGGGCCATGGAGAATGGAAGAATCATTTTGTTGTGGTCAATATCTGTTTTTAAAAGGAAATAAATTAAGTGTTGTTCCATGGTCATTAATTCCTGAAACTTGGGTGATTAAAGCACTAAGGTATATGCTTTCCTGCACCATGAACTTCCACATCTGAGTATAAGTGGCCTCACTTTTACTTTGCTTACTTATGCACATTGAAGGTTATTTCTTCTTGAAACTGGGCCCTGGGTTGTGGTGAAGAACATAGTATACTGTGAACATATGGTCTGATTTGTGTGTGCCAGGGCCAGAGTAAGGCTAGCTAAATATATAGTGTCTAGGTTGGTTCCTGCTGAACAAAAGTATTCATAAAGTATTCATAAAATAAACAGTAATATTTGTACCTTTGTCACACCATTTTAGTTTGTAGTAGTAAAGGGCTAAGAACTTATGAACACTACCATTAATTTTCTTTGACACACACACACACAAAAAAAGATGAGAATATGGTCTATCACTAACAGTTCAGAGCTGTAATTCCATTAAATTGCCAGTCAGCTTGAGTTACTGACATACTTGTTAATTCCATTTTCTCTAAGACAGTCCCTCTTCTCAGTGCAGCCACCTAAAGACTCTTCAGGAATACCCAGATGTGCCATTTGATTGTTTGAATCTTCTGTGCTGCCTTCTTCCCAGCTTCAGACCCAGCTGAAATCTGAGAAGGCATGCATAAACCAGAGTTTCAATATAAAGTTAAAATGTCCATTCTTTCTCTGTCTGGGGAAGTTGGGCTGCTGGTCCAGCTTATGCAATGTAGTTTTGCAGAGCAAGGTGAATTTTGGCTCTTTCACCTATGGATGATGGATATAAATTTGCATAACTCAAGCATGGAAGGTCCCCAAAGGAGTGGACACAAGCAAATACCTCCTGATTTGGTTAAGTGTGATGCGGACACACAAGCAAGAGAACATGCCTGAGGAGGACAAAAAGGCTCTTGATTTCAGAAAAAAGACCTGAATTGCTGACAATGTACACATCTATTTTTTGGCATAAAAAAACGACTGTTTCTCTTCTATTCTTTTTTGCTCTCTAGTTCAATTTAGTAATAATTACAGCAAAAATAACTTTTGGTACTGGGTAATGCAAACAAAGAAAATAGAAAAATAAGCATCTGGTAAATATTTGATGAATAAAAAGATACAAAGATTTAAAAGGCCATCCTAGAAATAAGCAAATGTATTGTAGAGATAAACATAATAAAAACAAAGACTCAGTGAGAAAGTTATGTGAAAAATACTAGTGGGAAGCAGAAAAAAAGCAGGTGCACTTACTCTGAGGATAAAAATAATGCCATTCTTCACTGTCAAGGAGAAGGACTGATTCTGGCCCACTAGGTGATATGTTATTTTTCTTGTCCTAGGTTTGTGCTGATCTATCCATAATTCTTTATTTGTTCCCTCCTCAATCACATGGTGAATCTATTATTTTACAACTACTGTTACTTGTGCCCCAGGGGCTCCATGATGTCTCTAAGCATGAAGCTCTCTCCTGTTCTCAAGTCCTTTACGATGTAGTTGAGGAGAAAACACATAGAGAACAATACAGGATGTGGTGTGTATAATATGTCTCAGAAAAGAATACAAGTACATGCTTGCTTTAGTGCAGTTGGACTTAGGAGTCATGTCCTGGGGAAGAGATTAAAGTGAATTTTCTCTTATGTTTGAAGGAATTAAATGGCAGTGATGATCCTCATTAATACCTCACAAAAACCAAATGAACTTACCAGTCACTGAAAAAATAACCTATCCTCTGTATTTAACTCAAGAAAATTGAGGAAAAAATAGTCTTTTTTCCCATGAGAAAATCATGCATACATATGCACTTAAGATATCATGGCTTAAGATAAAGGGATTCAACCCTGTAGTGAAGAACAATGACATAGTTTACAAATAGAATTAAATTCATGTTTATTAGGAGAAAATTGGTGATGAGTTAATCTCTAACTAATTATTTTGAGACAGGTACTATCATGTCAAAATATTGACTAACCTGAGCATCTATTGAAAAAGAAGAGTTTAATTGATTTAATTATTAGAATTAATAATAGAAGCATAAACAGAAACCCAGGTATGGATTTGCTACTCTTTTTCCTCCATGCTGTGGTTATAAACCTGAACTGGTCTCATCTATGACCTTACATGTACCCTTGAACGCCAGATAACACGACAGAACACCACACCTATCCCATTTCATTCAACATTACTCTTTCCCATGTTTTTAATTCATTTCCATTTCTAAATCCATTTTCCTTTTCTTTTTCCAGACAGAGGAATCTCCTTATATCAATGGCAGGTATTATAGTAAAATTATCATTTCCCCTGAAGAGAATGTTACATTAACTTGCACAGCAGAAAACCAGCTGGAGAGAACAGTAAACTCCTTGAATGTCTCTGCTAGTGAGTATTTCATTTCTGGCATTAAAAATGTAAGAAAATTTGAAGTTATTCTTCATTAGTTTAAAATCTTCAATTCCATCTTCCTGTGCTACATTATGGTAAGTTTTATTTATTTATTTTGCATTTAGTATCATCATCATAAGGTTCTTTTTTTTTTTTTTCTGGTGTCCATTCTTGTACAATCCTTGTCTTGACAGTTAAATCATTTCATGTTTTACGGGTCAGAGACTTTATCTTGTACAGGAATATTTCCAAGATCAACAGAGGATAAGGACTAAGTTGCTCTTACTTAATCCATGTTTTGTGTTCAGAGTACAGATAATTCAAAGATTATCTGAAAACATTTCTGTAACAATTTTAATTTTGGTAAATTTTTAATTCCCCTTAATCTATTATTTTGCACTTCAATTCTTTGTAGTATTTATCCTATTCTTATTTTGCACAGGGATGCCACATGCTTAAAGTCATTCAGCAAGTTGGTAGTAAAACTGATATCAGAATTCCTGAAATCTAGTTTCAAAAATTGATGCTTTTGAATATCATAGTTGAATCATAGGTTACAAAAACAAACAAATGAGATTATCTCAGAGAAAGTGAAAAAAAGATCTGTCAATGCTAAAATCAAGGTAATGGATACATACCTGTAGCAGCTTCTTTATTTAATTTGAAATTATCTCTCATCTTCAACTCTGTAATTCTTTTTTTTGCCATGTCAGTCTTAAATCAGGGCTGGCTTAGAATGAGGCTCAGTTCTGTACAAGATGCTAACTGACCCTCCAAACCTTCATTCTTCAGTCAGTTGGAATCCTGTATGTGACATTAGCAGGATAGAGATATACTGGCTAGGAATTAGCTGGAGCTAGGAGAAAATAATTATCTAAAGATAATGGTCCTTAACAGAATATGACTGGAATTTAAAAGCCTTTTGGATTGACAGGAGAAAAGAACCAAACGAATATAACTCTTAAAATAGGAGCACTGACTTCTCTGAATTCAATTCAGTGAGTATTGATTTGTCCTACCTAAAAAGAGAACTTATCCTTTCTTCCTGAACACAAGTCTCTCTTTTTATTCTAACCCATTGAATAGTGGTTTTCTAGACCTTGCAGTGGTTTGATCAACATCTAATACCGTCATTTTCAAATTCAATGAGCACCTCCTGAAATTCCAATATAGTATGTATGAGGAGGGGTCTAGGAATCTGCATTTTAACAAACATCACTGGAAGTTCTGATGCAAGCCCATGTGCATAGAAGAATATTTATTTAGTCTAATATTAGATGATAATCCACCACAGTGACAATCCTTAAAATGGGCCAGGAGCACAGCACTATCAGAGTCATTTGGAGGGCTTTTACAAGCATCACATATATTGCCCCTTCACCTCTGAGACATCCCAGTTTTAACCTCCACCCCTACCACTTTGAGAATGTCTCTAGTGGCAAATCCCTGACGCTAGAGGATGAAAATGAATTCTCCTCCATTGAGGCCAGAAAATTGGAAAAAAGTTGAGAAACACTACATTGAAGATTTCATATACTGCAACTTGTTTCTCTTAAAAAAGAAGTCCTATTAAAAGGTGGTAGATAGTGGGGAAATTAACATGGATTTCAGATCAGTACTATAGCTTGTCAGTTGTGAAGTTATCTATGGTAGATTAATACCTTAGCAGCTGTTTTAACTACTCTACTTTCTTTAAAACAAGATGAATTTCTTTGTAGGGAAGTTCACACTCTATTAAATGTAAACTTTTTTCTACCCTTAGCTGTAGAATAGATATTTTATCTTTGAGTATTTTTACATCATACTATAATGGTAAAGGTGACTTTCATATATCAACAAATTTTGTTTTTAATTTCATATTAACATTTTTCATTTCAGTAAGTATTCCAGAACACGATGAGGCAGACGAGATAAGTGGTAGGTACTATGCTGCCGACTCTTCTTCCTTGACTATCCGCTCAAGATTTATGAAGTGTCATTGTCTAAGTAATATTCTTAGCTGTCACAATTTTGACTTGAATTAAAATAGCAAATGAGACAAGAGAGTAAGAATGCTAAAATTTTAATCCTTTAAAAGCACAAGTTTGCATGTTACTCTTAGTAGTGAGCCTCAGTCATTTTTAATAAGAAATAATAACTTGGGGCTTCCCTGGTGGCGCAGTGGTTGAGAATCTGCCTGCTAATGCAGGGAACACGGGTTCGAGCCCTGGTCTGGGAGGATCCCACATGCCGCGGAGCAACTAGGCCCGTGAGCCACAACTACTGAGCCTGCGCGTCTGGAGCCTGTGCTCCGCAACAAGAGAGGCCGCGATAGTGAGAGGCCCACGCACCGCGATGAAGAGTGGCCCCCGCTTGCCACAACTAGAGAAAGCCCTCGCACAGAAACGAAGACCCAACACAGCCAAAAATAAATAAATAAATAAATAAAAATTAAAAAAAAAAACAAAAAACCAGTGCCTCTGGAAACTGAGTGACTAAAAAAAAAAAAAAAGAAATAATAACTAGATTGACTTATTTTCACAAATGCTTGGCATTGTCTGTAATTGCATGGGCTTTTCTTTTTTGTTGTAGATGAAAACAAAGAAAAGGTGAATGACCAGGCAAAACTAATTGTGGGAATCGTTGTTGGTCTCCTCCTCGCTGCCCTAGTTGCTGGCGTCGTCTATTGGCTGTACATGAAGAAATCAAAGTAAGTTGCAGAAAAAAGATCTTCATTGTTCACTGACTTTCACTGGGAGAAAATACAGTGTGTTCATTATGCTCATTTCAGCTGGGCATGTAATTTCTATAATAGGAAAGACATATCCCTGAAATCAGGCTGATCATGTTTTGTCTTCAGCTCACTGTGACTATATTACCAAGACTGGGGACATGGCTTGGAGTGATTTCACCTGCGTCCCCTTATTTTTCTCAGTCAGTAGTCTGAATTCAATTATTTGATTTTTTTTCAATGGTTAGGTAGATTTTTAAAAGGCACGTAGTGCCTAAATGTCAGCCATTCTAAACAGTTTGGCTGAGATTGCTGGAGATTAAGTAAAAGCAGTTAGTACATCCTGCAGGGACAGCCGGGTGTCTTTGCAATGACAGGTCTGGCCAGCAGTGCAAGTGTTGGTAGGGAAAGCCATCTTGTTGTCACTACTTCTCTATTCTAGTTAGGTCACTTTGTTCCATAGAAGAATCTAATTCAGGGAAAAAGTCATCATTATGTTGTCTTGAGTTTTAAAACAATGATTAGACAAAGTACCAAGATTACTTTAAAAATGATTTAGATGATGTTTAAAGATTATTAGATTCATGAAATAATACATATGGTATCAACCTCACAAATCATCTAACAGTGGTTTATAATGAAAATCCAGTTGACCAATGAAGATTCTTAACATACACACATGCCTAGTACTCCTCATTGCCCCAGCTCTGACCCTAGGTTCAGATGCAACTGGTCAGAGATGCAATTCTAGCATTGCATTTTTTAAAAGCTCCATTGGTAAAAAAAAAAAAAAAAGCTCCATTGGTGATTATGTGGTGTACCCCTGGTTTCAAACATGGGTTTCAAACTCCTGTATCTAATAAATGAGGAAATTGAATTTTGCAAGGGGATATGTATAGCTAGTGGCAACTTTAGACTTTATTTTATATTTTCTTGATGTCTTGATATAACCCCTTTCAACAACTCAGGTAAGTTAACTTAAAAGAAAATCAAAAGAAAAAACAGACTCAATCAGATCCATGATCTCACCCTGTAAAGATACAAATATCAGTGAAGTAATATTTGAATGGAGCTGCCATCAAAGGGAGGCAGTGGCTCAGAATTTTTAAGGTCACGTAATGTGAGCATGTACTGAGTTCTATTTCGTTCTCACAATCCATCTCTGAAGTAGGTACTCTCATTAAACATATTTTACATTGGAAAAAACTAAGGCAAAGAATGGTTAAATGACTTGCTTGAGATTACACAGTTGTAAGGGACAGAATTATATTTGATTTAAGGCAGTGATGTTTTAGAATCTTTGTGCTTAATTACTAGTTCTTATTTTCTCTCGTTATGCCTTACTTTTTCTCTTTTTCAGTCACATAAGGCAGAAACACATTGCTGTTGTGTGTTGTAGTTGATATACATGTCCACTCACACTAGGGCACAGTCAGTTCTAATCTTGGCACTACAGTCCTCAATCTTGAACAGCCTGAACTATCACTTGATAACAAATGTGGGTTTTTTCTCAGCGAAAATTTTACCTACAAACACTTCATGTTGCTTTGTGCCCATGATTTCCATAGAAAATTTAGAAGATTGCCTGTACCACATAAAAGAAAGGAAGTGCAAACAGTTGCCCAGAAGTGGTATCTATCTTATAGAAATTCTCCTTCTGTGTGTGTGTTTCCTGACTATCAAAATCTTATCTTACCTTTATAATCCACAGTGAGGTGCTCACAAATCTAACAGCTCGGCCTCTAGGGTATTTTGGTTTTATTTATTTAGGGTTTCTGACGCACTCCAAAGTAATTTTATTTCTTAAAAGAATGAAAGTAAAATTTCTCTGTATCCTGGAATTGAGCTGAAAAATAAACAGCAGTCCTCTACATTCTGTTCAAATGAATGTTAAATTCTTGGAGCTCCCCCAGCGTCCTTAATCATCCTATTCTGATTGCCAATGTCTCATCATACCCTGTTTGTCCTTCTATGAATAGAAAAAGATTGTGTGTGTGTATGGTTTTTTGTTTTTTTAGTTATGTCATTTGTTATTACCATACGGTAACCCAAAATTAAAATCATGGGTAAAAAAATGCTGGACATTTAGCTTCATAGTGTCTTTAGGTTAAGGGTTAAGACTTCAAGCATTTCCTTTAAAGTACTTCATTAAATTAAGTGCTTATTTTACCATCTGACATGAGCATTTGTCTAAATAACTGTTATTTAATTGAAAAGTGCACTAACTTTTCTAGTGTCAGTATTATTGGTAATCAAAATAATAAATTGCAATTCTTACCCCAAGCATCAAAGTGTTTTTATTAAGAATTTGCAGAACTTTTCAGATTTGCTAAGTGCTTCACATTCCTAACTAGTTATTCTTTCTACTGCCCTCTGAGATAAGCAAGAATTTTTGCTATATGAGTTATTGTTAACACCTGTGTCCAGAATAAGTGCAGATTCATAATAAGAGCTTTCGGGTTAAGAATTGCTAAGTCTATTTTTGGGTCTACTATACTCTCTTTCTTTTCTTCTAGATAACTTCACCTTTACAAATCAATATGAGAGTTTCATTTCTGTGTTAGCTTAATTCATCACCATTTTACATGGATATGAGAGATTTTTAATAAAGATATGGTCCATACTTTTTCCGCAGATACCTAAAGAAATATACCCTTGTGTTTACCATCCTGCAAAATAATACCATCAACAATCTTCGTGAGTCACCCATTATTGCAAACAACTTTGGGCCGCAATTATATTAGTTCTTTGCACTGGCAATTTAAAAAGTCAGTGGAGAGAGAAATGAGGGAAACAATCTTTTATGCCCAAGTAGAATTTAAGAATACATTTGTTAACATACCTAGTGGCTACTCAAATAACATACACTCCCCATTCCATTAATATGAGATACATATTTTTATATCTATTTTAAATATGGAAAGGATATGCTTAGCAGTTGTGCTTGACACTGTGATATGGTATATTCATTACAGAATAAGGGCTCATGATTCCTCTGCTGTTTTGATTCATATAACTTCTCACTGGAGTTTTTTTTTTTTAATTTGAGATATTTTGATAGTGAGAATGGATGACTCCAATCATTTCCTGTGTATGTAGAGTATTAACTGACAGTTGCAGGCAAAAGGTATTAATTGACTAAACCCAGTTCGTATCTAGTTGTTTAACAGATAGGAAACATTAAAGACCTAGAGATAATTCAATGACTTTTTAAATTATTTACTCCCTTTCTCTCCATCCTGTTCTCTGAACATTGTTTTTATATCTGCAGGAAGTTGAGTGTTACTATTTGAGTTCGAAATTCTCTCCTGCATATCTTATATTACAAGAACTAATGAAAAAAGAGTCAAAGATAAAGGAAAAATGTAAGGTAGCATGATGTAGCCACAAACTTATTCAGAACTGTATTAAAACCATAATTTCCAGGTTGGTTGCATTTAAGAGACCCTTGACCACCATACTTCTTATCACTAAACTGGAAGTAAGCATTAACCAGACATTTGTAGTCTCAAAATACACATTGTGTGAATACTGGAAGTTGTGAATACTGGAAGTTTACCAAGAGATTTATCTTTCGCAACTGTGGAACTCATGACTATTTTCATGAAGTTTTTGTACAATATGTAGGCAATATGGAAGTCTAAAAATCACAAATATCCTTTATCAGTTTTGCCTTTTATAATGCTTTACTATTCTACTACTGTCTTAGGAAAAAAAAAAAAAAAAAAGACGGTCCTAAATTGGCAAAAGACTAAAGAAGACTGCCTATAACCCCCAAACTTCAAGAAATACTGTTAAATTAAGGCTTTCTAAAACCCTTATTTGTATCTCTTAATATATGGAACAGGATCTTGCAAGAAAGTTGATTTTAACTGAATTCTATTTCCAATCAATACTCTGTCTAAAATCAAATATACGTTCCCATGAGGGAACTTATTCAGACTCCCTGCTGAATAAGTTGAAAATATAGTGCTGAAGGACCATTTATAGCACATTTTGAGTGACTTTCCTCATTTATTACTATGTAAGCATCTTTTGCTCTTTTTGTACTTTTACTCAAATCCTCAAAATATAATGAGGTAAATTTAATGAGGTAACCATATTTCATAGTATCTAAGGCTCAGTGAGTGTAATCTGGCTAAGATAACACATGCAATATCTTATTCCATATCCCATATAAACTTTCAAATATATTTTGCTGCCTCACCAGGACTTCTTTGGAATTAAAACTTCGTCTCTGACTTTGATTGCCTGCTGGCATTTAATATAGTGCTAGGGGTGGAAGGGTGTGCTCTCAAGTGCAGGGCTGATGTGGCCTCTCACCTTGTATTAGACGTCAAGCTAATCCAAGTTTTTGTTTCTTTTTCCTTCCCTACCCATAGCCTGGCAGGCAGCCAAAAGAAGAAAGAAAAGAAAATGCCCCGTTATTCTATCAAAGCATAAATAACAGGGGAGACTAGAGGGGAAATAAGATAATGTGGAAATGCTGGAGTCCCCCTTTAGTCAATCACAAGGTCATTGGCCACTCAAAGGGCAGAAGCATTTATGGCCCCGCCCTCTCCTACTACATGTAAACTGAAACATTTCCAGAGGAAAGAGATAGCATCAAAACATAATGTTTTCCATTTTTATCTCTTCTAGCTGTCTGTATGTATGCATTTCACTTTATTTTTTTTTAATTTCATGTGTTTGGTTTAATTATTGTTTCAAAGGTGAAGGGAAATCCTGTTCCTCAAGCATCTGCCTCTGCCCAGGCTGTGTTAGCACATTACCCACCTAAAGGAAACAGTTTGAACGATGGTGCTGAATACATGCCAGTGGCATCCTGCTTTCATGCATATTCAATACTGTTACATTTATTTTGATCTACTGATATTTTACATAATGGTGGTTCCCATATTTACTATTGCCCAAGTGAAAGGCCATTTTCTATTTTTCACTGAGGACATTAGGAAATCCATTTTAATGGAGAGTTTCTTTGGAGAGTCTTAGAAATGCTAAGGATATCAAATTGAAACTTGTAATAAGTCCAACTATTTATTCTTCTTTGTTTCCTTCTTCAAACCCAGAAATTGCTGACAACTGTCTTTCTAAGATGCAGTGGTTAGAGCTCTCCTCTCCTCCTCTAGCTCTTTATTAAGCTTGGCCCAGGAGGAAACTTACTTTGCTGAGAGCTGTGACCAGGGAAGAAAGAAAAATAACTATTCTCATGGGTATGACCCTAATTACCTGCACAGGTATCAACGGCCGGTTTGCTGAAAGTGGCAATTCCACACCGCCAGGGTCCCAGTCTTAAATACCCACAGTCCTGGTGCCCTTCTGTGCTGTGTCCCAGGCATGCTATAAATTAGAAATCACAGAAAATGCCCCTCTAAACGAGGAAGTGATAATAAGTCCTCATGTTACCTCTGAGTTTTCAAATTTGTTATACATATGCCTACATTTGGGAAACCTAAAATCTTATGAACTCTTTCATGTGTGAATTATTTTACATGGGTATTGTTTTTATTTTCCAAATATACATTTCTGTTATAACACTTTATGTATCTTTTCAAATGACACCACATCCCAAGATTGTGATGTACTGGTTATGTCTGCAACTCCTATCCTCCTTCAGTTTTCCTATCTCCTTCATCCCTCTCTAACCTATTTGTTAGTTGAGATATAATTGACGTATAACAATGTATAAATCTAAGGTGTACCACATGTTGATTTGATACATTTATATATTGCAATATGATTTCTACTGTAGCATTAGTAACACCTCCATCCAGTCTCTTAGCAACTCTGAAGCATTAAAATAAAGGCACACTTAGAAGACACCACTAGATTAGTTCCCTACTTCCTTTCAAGGAGATCTAGAAACAAGTTTATGGTACTGAGGAAAATCTCACAGAAAAGTTTAAGAATCTTCTAAAAAGTTATTTAAAAGCAACTTGAACCCTTAATAGCCCTGCACTTACAGAAATAACACAGAAGGGGTGTTGAGAGTGAGGACTGAACTCCCTCTGGCCACTCAGTAGCTATGTGGCCTGGGCAGCTCTCCATTACTCACCATCAGTTTTGTGAGTCCCTGTCACCTGCTGGGGGCTTTCACATACACTATACATTTATCCTCACACCAGCCCTGTGAGTAGATCCTATTGTCCCCTATTTACAGAAGAGCAAGCATCTTAAGAGGAGGGACTTGTCCAGGGACTTGCAGCTAAGACTTGACACATGAGGATGAGAACCCAGACTCACTGACCCCAAGGTCAAGACTCTTCTCTCTGCCTCACTAATTAGAGAGTCTTCCAATATTAATTTATTGTGATTCTGTTATTTAAATTTTATCTCATTTTAAAGTTATAAAAAAGCTGACTGATTGAGAACATTTAAGACAAATAACTGTAACAATTTTTATTTTAACCCAAGTGCTCGTTCTTTATAAATGCCTTAACCTCATCCCTCAAATCAGTTGACTGAAAAAAAAATATTGACTGAAAATATTGCTAAAGGGAATGGTTTAAATAAATTTTTGTACTCTTCCAGTAGTAGATGGAAATCTAACCTGCTTTCAAATCTCTGAAATCTCCCCAAATAAAAAGGACACTTCCATAAAATTATATTTATTTTTACCACATCAGTCTCAAAACTGAGCCCAAAAGTAATCAGAATAATTTTTAGAGGCTTTTCCCTGCAAGAGAGAGTAGACTCTCAGTAACAAAAATGGAGAAATTCATTAAAAATTCCAAGTAAATCTTATATACATAGACTCAGTGAATACCCCTTCCCCCGGCAGCAACACTATTTTTATTTCTATTTAGTACATTTCACAGTGGTTAACACTTAGCTTATTTGTATAACTGTGTAACTTGGCACACGGCTGGGGAGCCAGACTGCTGGAGCTTGAATCCTTGTTTTGCTACTTGCTAGCTCTATGACCACAAGCAAGTTTATTAGTCTCAATGTAAAACAGAGGTATCCTAAGGCTAAAATAATTTAATACCTATGCAGCACTTAGAACAGTGCCTGGCACATTAAGGCATTATAAGAGTGTTAGCAGTTATGATTTTGGAGAGTGAGATTAAGAAAAGAAGGGAGATTTTTTTCCTTTTGTTTTGTAACTTTAAAATAAGAAAACTATCAGTTTGAAATTACTCAGCTCTTATTCCACAAATATATTCTACAAATATGTTTCATGTTGCCCTTAACAAACCTTTTTTTGTAATGCCAAACTGAGAGCAGTGATTCTTAGCCTGATTTTACCTGACAGATATGCTGAAAGATATTATGATTTGCCCTGAATACCACAACTTCCTTCAAGGAAATTCTAGTCACTCCCTTCCTCTGAATACCTCCTTCTTTTATTTGATAGAATTTGGTAAAATCACAAAAACTACTTTTCATCCCTAGACAAATACTAAATCCACATAGAAAGTAAATAGTATTGGAAATGGAAAAGGTATCCAGATTCTCATTGTACTTTTTGCCTGGTTCTTTCAATCCCTGGCCATAAGGATCATGCTTTAGCTTTTCACTGTATAATGTTTTTATATTAAGGTAAAACTTGCTTACATTAAATATGCAATTAAATCTGTTTTGATAAATTTATGCACCTTTGTAACCATTACTCCAACCATGATATAGAGCATCCCATCACCTCAGAAAGTTCCCTTGGAATTCCTTCCTGTCCAGCCCTGCCATCCTTTTTCCCTTAGGCAACCGCTATGCTGATTGTTATCACCAGAGATTACGTTTTCTTAATCTGGAACCTCATATAAGTGGAACTATACAGAATGTACTCGTATCTGGCTTCTTTCCTTTAACACAGTGTTTCTGAGATATCAATACATGTATTAATGATTTAATTGTTTAGAATTGCTGAGTAGTGGTCCGTTGTTAAAATATATCACATTATTTTAATCCATTCTCTTACCTGTGGACACTTGGATAGTTTCCAGCCAGTATGGGCTGTCATGAATAATATGGCTAAAACCAACTTTCTATACAAGCATTTTTCGTGGGCATATGTTTTCATTCTCTTGGGCAAATACCTAGAAATGGAACTGCTAGGTTGTAGGGTAGATACTTGTTCATGAGAAATTGCCAAACAGCTTTCTCAAAGTAGTTGTCCTATTTGCAGCCCCACCAGCAATATATAAAGTTTCAGTTCTTTTACATCTTTGCATAAATTTGGTGGTGTTGTTCTGTTTAATTTTAGCCATTCTAGGAGGTGTGAAATGATATCTAATTTTGGTGTTAACTTGCATTTCCCTGAGACCTAGTGATTTTAAGCTCCATGTACTTATTGGTTAGCTTCTTTTGTACAGCGACTATTCAAATCTTTTGCCTATGATTTCATTGTTATTTGCCTTATGTAATTGCTCTGTAAGGGTTCTTTACATATTCTATATCAAAAACCTTTGTTATATATTGTAAATATGTTGTTGAAGTCTGTGGCTTGATTATTTCTTTTCTTAATGCTGTCTTTTGACGAGCAGAAGTTTTTAATTTTGATGAATAACAACTTACCAATTTTTTCCTATTATATTTACTGCTTTTTGTGTCCACTCTACAAAATCTTTGTTTATTCCCAAGTGGCAAAGATATTTTTCTATGTCTTTTTCTAGAAATTGTATAGTTTTACATTTGAGTATATATCTGCTATTTTGTGTGTGGTGCAAGATAAAGTTAGTTTATTCGCTTGTTTTATGCTATATATATATATATATATATATATAGCATATACATATCAAGCCATTCTAGCACCATTGGTTAAAAAGACTTCCTTTTGGCCTTGGCACATTTGTCATCCTCATCTTCCTCATCATCATCATAATAGTCCTTCAACTTTGATGTTTTGCTTGTGTTAGTAATTTTATATCTTTGTGTTTCCATATAAACTTGAGCAACTTGTTACTTTCTACACCCCCCCCCAATTTTTAAAGCTTTGTGGGACTATGGTTGCTTTGAATTTCTAGATAAGTTTGGGTATATTTAACATCTTAAAAATATTTAGTCTTCCAAACCATGACCATCCTATATATCTCCATTTACTTAAATATTTTCCATTTTTTCTTAGCAATATTTTATAAATTTTAATGTAGACATTTGATATGTCTTATAAAGTTCATTCTTACGTTTTATGTACTTTGCAGCTATTATAAATGCAATTATTCTGTGAGTTTTATTTTCCATTTTTATATTAGTATATAGAAATATAATTAATTTTTGCTGTTGAAATGCATACAACCATCTTCCTAAATTCACTTGTTCTGTTAGTTGTTCTGTGATTAAGATTTCTATGTAAACAATCATTTTATCTGCAAATAGAAATAATGTTACTTCTCTTCTTCCATTTCATATGCTTTTTATTTATTTATTTTTTTGCCCTCATAGAGACTTTCAATACAATGTTGAATAGAAATGTGGAGAGCAGACATCTTTACATATTCTCAATCTTAGAGATTGAGAATTGTCTCAATCTTAGAATTGTTCAATATTTGCCATTATGTATGATATTAGCTGTACGTTTTTCATATTTGCCTACTGAGAGTTAGTTAAGGGTAGTGTCCTCCAGACTGCCATGTCTGCCCAAGACTTCTGACTCCAGCTGCAAGGAGTTAGGGTCCAAATACATAGTTAGAGAGAAGAGTTTACATAAGGCTAACCTCATTTCTGCTATCAACTCAAGTTTGGGGTTTTGCAAAACCACCCTCAGGTTTGATAATTTGCTAGAATACTCACAGAACTCATGGTTGTATTCATTACAAGTAAAGGATACATTAAAATTGGCTAAGAGAAGAGAAGTGCAGGGCAGAGTCTGGGAGGATTCTAAATGTGAAGTGTCCTTTGTCCTAGGGACCTGTTACTCTTCTGGCCTCAATGAGTGGCAAAAGCATGGAGTACTGCTGATCTGAGAAGCTCACCTGAACTTTGGTGTCCACAGTTTTTGTTGAGACTTCATTACGTAGGCATGATTGATTGATTAATTATCCATGTGGTGGAACTCAATCTCCAGCCTCTCCCTTCCCCAGATGTCAGGCTGATACCAAATGGCCCAAAGCCCCCACCCTAAACCGTATGATTGTTCTTTCAGGTGTAGCCAGTCTCCACCCCAAGATGATTGGGTGTTGATGGCCCTGCCCTGAGACATCTCCTCAGCATAAACTATCAGGTGTGATCCAAGAAACCCACCACAAATAAGAAAGCCACTCCTATCACTCAGAAAATTCTAACTATTTAGAGATTATCTCCCAGGAACTGAGCACGAAGGCCAGACCTCTCTTTGGGCAAGGCCAAATTCCCTCCTACACAATGTCCTTTAACAGGTTGAAGGAATTTTTTAATATTCTTAGATTACTAAGAGTTTCTATCGCAAATCATTGTTGAATTTTCTCAAATGCCATTTCTACATCTACATCTATATTATATTCTATCTATAGCTACATTATTTCTAAAAATAATCATATTGTTTTCTCATATTTTTTATTCTGATACAATGGTAAGTTACACTGATTGATGATTGAATGTTAAGCCAATCTTGCATTCCTGGAAAAATCCCACTCTATTATGATGTATCATAATTTATATATATATATTGATGGATACTATTTGCCAATGTTTCATTAAGGATTTTTTTGTCTACATTCATGAGGAATATTGTTCTGTAATTTTCTTAGTTTACGTTTTGTTCCTTTATCATACATCGTGTTCAGTCTTTTTAGGGAGCTTTCAATTTTCTTGATGATTTCAAATAACTAACTTTTTGCTTTGTTTTTGTTTCTATTGCTTATTTTCAATTTAAATTTTTTTTGCTCTTGTCATTACTATTTTCTTTCTTCTAGTTATTTAGAGTTTGACTTGCTCTTCTTTCTCTAATTTCATGAAGTAAATTAAAAATTTAGATCACTGATGTTAGCATTTCTTCTTTTATAACTTAAGCTTTTAAACTTTTAATCTCCCTCTCAGCAATGGGTTAGCTGCAATCCACAAATTTCAGTATGTTGTATTGTCATATTTATTCAGTTCAAAATATTTTTATATTCCTCTTGTGGTTTCTACTTTGGAGCTATGTAACTAGAACTCCATGAACTTGCAAACATTTCTCATCTAATTCCGTTTTGTTAAGACAGCCTAGTCTGTATGCTTTTAGTCTTGAATGCATTGAGATTTTTTTTTTTTTTTTTTTTTTTTTTTGGCCTAGCATGCAGGCATGCAGTATTTCCAGGTGAATGCTACTCAACACTTGAAAAAACTTATATGGTGGCTGATGGGTAGAGTGTTCTGTAGTATATTATGTTAAAGTAGATAATAGTTTATTTAAATCTTCTTATTCTTACAGATTTTTTTCAAATTATATGAAATCACTTCACATATAATGCATTGATAAGAAGGTTACAAGCATACACTTCCAGTACTAGAGTTAGCCCAGTACTAGTTACTTCATTATGGTCATGCTTACTGAATTTTAGTCCATTTACCCTATCAGCTACTGAGAAAGATCTGTTAAATTCTCTAAGATTGTATATTTGGCTATTTCTCCCTTTAGTTCTGTCACTTTTTGCTTTAGGCTTTCATTAGGAACATACACGAACAATTGTTGTGACCTGCTTATGTATTGAACCTGTTATAATTATTAAATGTCTCTCATTGTGGTTGTAATATTCCTTGTGTTGAATTTTACATTGCCAGATATTAATATAGCCATACTGTTTTCATATGCTTATGGTGTACATGTGTATCTTTTTTTATCCTTTTATTTTCAGTTATCTCTTTATATTTAAAGTGCATCTCATGTACAGAGAGACTGATCAAACTATGACTCCCAGGCTGCTGCTTAATTTTGTAAATAAAGTTTTATGGTAGCATAGCCGTGCCCATTTCTTTACATGTTACCTGTGTTGTTTTATGCTGCAAAGCCAGAAGAGTTGAAACAAATCCATGTGGCCTGCAAGACTAAGATATTTACTATCTGGAACTTTCAGAAAAAATCTTAACCCCTTGTATAGAGCATGTAGCTGAGTCTTGATTATTATAGTCTGACAATTTTTACTTTATAATTGGAGGATTTAGCCAAGTCACATTTTACTTAATTATTGATATATTTACATTTAAGACCACCAGCTTCCTATTTGTTTTCTAGTTGTCCTCTGTTTCTCTTTTCCTGGCTTCTTTTGAGACACTCCAATAAGTTTTAGTATTACATTTTAATTTATCTACTGGCCTTTTAACTATATGTCTTTGTATTCTTTTATTGTGGTTGCTCTAGGAATTTCAATAAGAACTCAGTTTATAACTGTCAACTCATGTAATAATCTAAAACCCCAAAACATTATAACTTCATTTATCCTCCTCCATATAATTGTAGTGTGAGGTTTATAATATATGCAGTTGTAATGGATATGACAACTAGAGCAAAAAAGTTGGAAGAGGTTAAATGAAAATACAATTTTTCAAGGGTCTTATATATAATGCTATATATATAGCATTAAATAGTCAGTTGTCTTTGTAAAAAAATTTTAATAGTATTTTATATCTTAGCACATATACAATCTGTATTCATTCTTTCTTATATATCTGAGTTTCCATCTAGTATCATTTTCCTTCAACCAAAGAACTTTCTTCAATACTTCTTTTAGCACAGGTCTGCTAGTGATAATTTTTCCCAGTTTTCTTTTATTCAATTTAACATGTCTTTATTTTGCTTTTGATTAAAATATATTTTTACTAGATATAAAGTTCTAGTTTGAGAGGTTTTTTCCAGCATTTTAAAGATGTTGAATTAACTTTGTTATGCATTGTTTTCTTGATGAGACATCAGCTGCTTTTCATGTCATTGTTCCCCTGAACAAATTTTCTACGGCTACTTTCAAATCATTGTCTTTATATTTGCTTTCAATTACTTTGAGTATGATGTACTTAGATGTGTTTTTCTTTTTATCATTCCTCCTTGGGAGCTGCTGACCATTTTGGATGCAAGTTAATGGACATCAACAAATCGAGGAATATTTTTCGTTGTTTCTTCAAATATATTTTATGCCCCAATTCTCTTTTGCTTCTCCTACTGGGACTCCAATTACACATTTGTTAGATTGCTCACTATTGTCCCACAGGTCACTGAGGATCTGCTTCTTTTATTTCTATTATTTTTCTCTCAATTTTTTAGAATATATAATTTATATTTTTTGTCCTTATGTTCACCGAGGCTTTATTCTGCACCTCCAATCTGGTGATAAGATAATTTAGTGAATGTTAATTTCCAATATTGTAGTTTTAAGTTGTAGAATTACTTTTGTTTACATTTTTAGTACTGAGATTTCTATCTGTTCTCTCATTGTTACCATACTTTTCTTTAAGTCATTGAACATGTTATGTAATACTGATTTAAAGTTCTTAACTGTTATTTACAAAGTCTCTATTATCCAAGGACATTCTCTGCACTTTGTGTTACATTATTTTACTCTTCATTTTTATGTGTGGTAACTTCTTATTCATAACTACTCTTTGTTTGGTGATATGTTGTAGAGATCCTAGGTTCTACAGTATAGGCTAAAGGATATGGATTGTTTTTACTGGCAGAGAATTAGATTACTGGCTGATTTCCTTGATCATGTCACGGTTAATTTTACATTTTATATTTCACATCTGTCTTAGGGTGAATGCTGAATCTTGACACATAGTCTTTACTAAGTTTTTCTGGGATTCCAATAGAAAGATTGACATGATTGCCAATAACTCCTGGCTTGGTGAGGTTCAACTACAAACTCTGTCTCCTCTGTGTGGGTAACAGCTAAAATCTATTTCAGGTTTTTAAGCTTTCCAGGTGTTGCTTTCTTCTGGGCTACATGAAATTTCTTCCACACGTGCAGTTTAGAGATCATTTGTGCAGTTTACACACAAATCTGGGCTCCTCACCACTCTTTGGCTCTCTCCTCTTTTGAGATTTTATTACCCTTGATTTCAAGGTTTAGTTCTAGTTAGCCTATGCCTCTGCAAATGGGAGATGCCCTCAGATGAAGACTTATGCAAAAGTAGAGCTCACCCAGTATAGGGGTCAACTTTCCTTCAGTTTCTAATTTCTTTTTGTTACTCTCAAGTACAGCCATATAGCTTATTCTGTATTTTCCTGAGAGTTTATAATGTTATAAATGTAAGGATTAACACTATACAAGTGGGTTTTTTAATCATTACTATTACAAGAGCTTCTTATAGTCCATGCTTTATTTTATTTTATTTATTTATTTATTTATTTTTAATTTTTGAATTTTATTTTATTTATTTTTATACAGCAGGTTCTTATTAGTCATCAATTTTATACACATCATTGTATACATGTCACTCCCAATCACCCAATTCATCACGCCCCCACCCCCACCCCCACGCCACTTTCCCCCCTTGGTATCCATACATTTGTTCTCTACATCTGTGTCTCAATTTCTGCCCTGCACACCGGTTCATCTGTACCATTTTTCTAGGTTCCACATGTATGCATTAATATACGGTATTTGTTTTTCTCTTTCTGACTTACTTCACTCTGTATGACAGTCTCTAGATCCATCCACGTCTCAACAAATGACTCAATTTCATTCCTTTTTATGGCTGAGTAATATTCCATTGTATGTATCACATTTTCTTTATCCATTCGTCTGTAGATGGGCATTTAGGTTGCTTCCATGACCTGGCTATGGTAAATACTGCTGCAGTGAACATTGGGGTGCATGTGTCTTTTTGAATTATGGTTTTCTCTGGGTATATGCCCAGTAGTGGGATTGCTGGATCATATGGTAATTCTATTTTTAGTTTTTTAAGGAACCTCCATACTGTTCTCCATAGTGGCTGTATCAATTTACATTCCCACCAACAGTGCAAGAGGGTTCCCTTTTCTCCACACCCTCTCCAGCATTTGTTGTTTGTAGATTTTCTGATGATGCCCATTCTAACTGGTGTGAGGTGATACCTCATTGTAGTTTTGATTTGCAATTCTCTAATAATTAGTGATGTTGAGCAGCTTTTCATGTGCTTCTTGGCCATCTGTATGTCTTCTTTGGAGAAATATCTATTTAGGTCTTCTGCCCATTTTTGGATTGGGTTGTTTGTTTTTTAATATTGAGCTGCATGAGCTGTTTATATATTTTGGAGATTAATCCTTTGTCCGATGATTCATTTGCAAATATTTTCTCCCATTCTGAGGGTTGTCTTTTCCTCCTGTTTATGGTTTCCTTTGCTGTGCAAAAGCTTTGAAGATTCATTAGGTCGATTTGTTTTTTGTTTTTTTTTTATTTCCATTACATAGGGAGGTGGATCAAAAATAATCTTGCCATGATTTATGTCAAAGAGTGTTCTTCCTATGTTTTCCTCTAAGAGTTTTACAGTGTCCCGTCTTACATTTAGGTGTCTAATACATTTTGAGTTTCTTTTTGTGTATGGTGTTAGGGAGTGTTCTAATTTCATTCTCTTACATGTAGCTGTCCAGTTTTCCCAGCACCACTTATTGAAGAGACTGTCTTTTCTCCATTGTATATCCTTGCCTCCTTTGTCATAGATTAGTTGACCATAGGTGTGTGGGTTTATCTCTGGGCTTTCTATCTTGTTCCATTGATCTATGTTTCTGTTTTTGTGCCAGTACCATATTCTCTTGATTACTGTAGCTTTGTAGTATAGTCTGAAGTCAGGGAGTCTGATTCCTCCAGCTCCGTTTTTTTCCCTCAAGACTGCTTTGGCTCTTCGGGGTCTTTTGTGTCTCCATACAAATTTTAAGATTATTTTTTCTAGTTCCATAAAAAAATGCCATTTGTAATTTGATAGGGATTGCATTGAATCTGTAGATTGCTTTGGGTAGTATAGTCATTTTCACAGTATTGATTCTTCCAATCCAATAACATGGTATATCTCTCCATCTGTTGATATCATCTTTAATTTCTTTCATCAGTGTCTTACAGTTTTCTGCATACAGGTCTTTGTCTCCCTAGGTAGGTTTATTCCTAGGTATTTTACTCTTTTTGTTGCAGTGGTAAATGGGAGTGTTTCCTTAATTTCTCTTTCAGATTTTTCATCATTAGTGTATGGGAATGCAAGAGATTTCTGTGCATTAATTTTGTATCCTGCAACTTTACCAAATTCATTGATTAGCTCTAGTAGTTTTCTGATGGCATCTTTAGGATTCTCTATGTATAGTATCATGTCATGTGCAAACAGTGACAGTTTTACTTCTTCTTTTCCAATTTCTATTCCTTTTATTTTTTTTTTCTTCTCTGATTGCTGTGGCTAGGACTTCCAAAGCTATGTTGAATAATAGTGGTGAGAGTGGACATCCTTGTCTTGTTCCTGGTCTTAGAGGAAATGCTTTCAATTTTTCACCATTGAGAATGATGTTTGCTGTGGGTTTGTCATATACGGCCTTTATTATGTTGAGGTAGGTTCCCTCTGTGCCCACTTTCTGGAGAGTTTTTATCATAAATAGGTGTTGAATTTTGTCAAAAGCTTTTCCTGCATCTATTGAGGTGATCATATGGTTTTTATTCTTCAATTTGTTAATATGGTGTATCACATTGATTGATTTGCATATATTGAAGAATCCTTGCATCCGTGGGATACATCCCACTTGATCATGGTGTATGATCCTTTTAATGTGTTGTTGGATTCTGTTTGCTAGTATTTTGTTGAGGATTTTTGCATCTATATTCATCAGTGATATTGGTCTGTAATTTTCTTTTTTTGTAGTACCTTTGTCTGGTTTTGGTATAAGGGTGATGGTGGCCTCATAAAATGAGTTTGGGAGTTTTCCTTCCTCTGCAGATTTTTGGAAGAGTTTGAGAATGATGGGTGTTAGCTCTTCTCTAAATGTTTGATAGAATTCACCTGTGAAGCCATCTGGTCCTGGACTTCTGTTTGTTGGAAGATTTTTAATCACAGTGTCAATTTCATTACTTCTGATTGTTCTGTTCATATTTTCTATTTCTTCCTGGTTCAGTCTTGGAAGGTTGCACCTTTCTAAGAATTTGTCCATTTCTTCCAGGTTGTCCATTTTATTGGCAAAGAGTTCCTTGTAGTAGTCTCTTAGGATGCTTTCTATTTATGCGGTGTCTGTTGTAACTTCTCCTTTTTCATTTCTAATTTTATTGATTTGAGTCCTCTCCCTCGTTTTCTTGATGCATCTGGCTAATGGTTAATCAATTTTGTTTATCTTCTCAAAGAAGCAGCTTTTAGTTTTATTGATCTTTCCTATTGCTTTCTTTGTTTCTATTTCATTTCTTTCAGCTCTGATCTTTATGATTTCTTTCCTTCTGCTAACTTTGGGTTTTGTTTGTTCTTCTTTCTCTAGTTCCTTTACGTGTAAAGTTAGATATTTTATTTGAGATTTTTCTTGTTTCTTGAGGTACACTTGTATACCTATGAACTTCCCTCTTAGAACTGCTTTTGCTGCATCCCATAGGTTTTGGATTGTCATGTTTTCATTGTCATTTTTCTCTAGGTGTTTTTTGATTTTCTCTTTGATTTCCTCAGTGATCTCTTGGTTATTTAGTAACGTATTGTTTAGCCTCCAAGTGTTTGTGTTTTTTACGTTTTTTTTCCCTGTAATTCATTTCTAATCTCATAGCATTGTGGTCAGAAAATATGCTTGATATGATTTTAATTTTCTTTAATTTACTGAGGCTTGATTTGTGACCCAAGATGTGATCTATCCTGGAGAATGTTCCATGCACACTTGAGAAGGAAGTGTAATCTGCTGTTTTTGGATGGAATGTCCTATAAATATCAATTAAATCTATCTGGTCTCTTGTGTCATTTAAACCTTCTGTTTCCTTATTTATTTTCATTTTGGATGATCTGTTCATTGGTGTAAGTGAGGTGTTAAAGTCCCCCACTATGATTGTGTTACTGTCGATTTCCTCTTTTATAGCTCTTAGCAGTTGCCTTATGTATTAAGGTGCTCCTGTGTTGGGTGCATATATATTTATAATTGTTATATCTTTTTGTTGGATTGATCCCTTGATCATTATGTAGTGTCCTTCCTTGTCTCTTATAACATTCTTTTTTTAAAGTCTATTTTATCTGATATGAGTATTGCTACTCCAGCTTTCTTTTGATTTCCATTTGCATGGAATATCTTTTTCCATCCCCTCACTTTCAGTCTGTATGTGTCCCTAAGTCTGAAGTGGGTCTCTTGTAGACAGCATATATATGGGTCTTGTTTTTGTATCCATGCAGCAAGCCTGTGTCTTTTGGTTGGAGCATTTAATCCATTCACGTTTAAGGTAATTATCGATATGTACGTTCCTATGACCATTTTCTTAATTGTTTTGGGTTTGTTTTCGTAGGTTCTTTTCTTCTCTTGTGTTTCCCACTTAGAGAAGTTCCTTTAGCATTTGTTGTAGAGCTGCTTTGGTGGTACTGAATTCTCTTAGCTTTTGCTTGTCCATAAAGCTTTTGATTTCTCCATCGAATCTGAATGAGATCCTTGCTGGGTAGAGTAATCTTGGTTGTAGGTTCTTCCCTTTCATCACTTTAAGTATATCACGCCACTCCCTTCTGGCTTGTAGAGTTTCTGCTGAGAAATCAGCTGTTAACCTTATGGGAGTTCCATTGTATATTATTTGTCGTTTGTCCCTTGCTGCTTTCAATAATTTTTCTTTGTCTTTAATTTTTGCCAATTTGATTACTATGTGTCTCGGCGTGTTTCTCCTTGGGTTTATCCTTTATGGGACTCTCTGCGCTTCCTGGACTTGGGTGGCTATTTCCTTTCCCATGATAGGGAAGTTTGTTACTATAATCTATTCAAATATTTTATCTGGTCCTTTCTCTCTCTCTTCTCCTTCTGGGACCCCTATAATGTAAATGTTGTTGCATTTAATGTTGTGTCAGAGTTCTCTTAGGCTGTCTTTTTTTCTTTTCATTCTGTTTTCTTTATTCTGTTCCACAGCAGTGAATTCCACAATTCTGTCTTCCAGGTTACTTACCCGTTCTTCTGCCTCAGTTATTCTCCTATTGATTCCTTCTAGTGTAGTTTTCATTTCAGTTATTGTATTGTTCATCTCTGTTTGTTTGTTCTTTCATTCTTCTCGGCTTTTGTTAAGCATTTCTTGCATCTTCTCGATCTTTGCCTCCATTCTTTTTCCGAGGTCCTGTATCATCTTCACTATCATTATTCTGAATTCTTTTTCTGGAAGGTTGCCTATCTCCACTTCATGTAGTTGTTTTTCTGGGGTTTTATCTTGTTCTTTCGTCTGGTACATAGCCCTCTGCCTTTTCATCGTGTCTATCTTTCTGTGAATGTTGTTTTTGTTCCACAGGCTGCAGGATTGTAGTTCTTGCTTCTGCTGTCTTCCCTCTGGTGGATGAGGCTATCTAAGAGGCTTGTGCACGTTTCCTGATGGGAGGGATTGGTCCATGCTTTATTTTTAAGTTGTGAAAATATTATGTCCTCAAACTTATTATAACTTCCTTCTTCCCATACTGGTCAAAGTAGGTTGAAAAAAAAACACAATTGCAAAATTGATTTATTACATTGCTAAATTTATTTTATTTTATTTTATTTTATTTTATTTTTATACTTATACAACATTGACTCTTTTATCTGTCACTCTCTCTACTGGCTCCCTGAAAGCTGGAATTTTTACTTTGGAGGAAAGAATAGTATTTAATGAAGTGAGTTTGAAAGAATAAAAGAGAAAGAGAGGGAGTGAAAAGAAAAGTAGAGAGAAAAGGAATGAAGGAAAAGTCAGGGAGGTGAGAGGAGGCAAGGAGAATAAAAGAAAAAGGTTTTGAGAATCATGTAGTTTTTCTTGATTGCCACAAAATCTTACTGATTTATAGAAATTATAGTTATTAGTATATATTAGAATATATAGTAAGGTGCTTTTAGAATAATCAAGGTACATATTTATGCATATAATTTTGTGCAGTTTTACCTGAAAACATTGGAGTAAGACGTCACTCAAGTTCTATCATTTCAATGTAGATTTTCTCTATTTTACCTATCGGTAAAAAAGCAGCTGGGTCTGTATTGACTTCATATTGCTGAACACTAATATCATAAGGAACAGTAAAAAGGAATAGATATAAACTGTAATAAAGTCAGTTAGTTCAATGCAGTAAAAGAAATATCTTTTGGATGCCTACCATATTCAGACAGTAAGATATAATAAAACATGGTCCTTATTATCAAGGAGCTTACACTCAACTCAAGGAGACTAAAGAGATTGGCCACATTTGAAGTGTCATGGGACAGATGGCTGGATATCTGGGTAGAGACTCACTGAAGGGAAGAGCTGGATCTCTCTGTGTTTAAGGTCTGAAGAAAGCAAAACATGCCAGAGTCTCAGTCAGAAACTTGAGAGGGCCATGACTTAGGAGTAGGGACAAACCAGATGTAGACTGAGTCTTACTAAAACTGCAACTGAGCTTCAGACCCTATCTGCTCACCTATCTGCAGTAAAGGGGGGACCTTATGTGATGGAAAATAACATCATATGTAGTCTCTGCTGTTATTTTATATATGGTGTCATGCAAAATAAAAAGGACTAGTTATGTGAAGAGTCAAGAAAATATAATCAATAATCAAGAGGAAAAATAGACAAGCAGATCTATGCATTGTTTTATTGTAGTTAACAGGCAAGGATATTAAAATAACTATAAATAAGATATTGAAAGTGGAAGAAAAGATGGCCAAAGGAGATGAATGGAATAGAAAATAGAAATGTACTTTAAAATATTTAAAAATCAAATTGACATTTTAGACCTGGAAAAGATAATATTAAAAAGTAGGTCTTTGGGGACTTCCCTGGTGACACAGTGGTTAGGAATCTGCCTGCCAATGCAGGGGAGCCAGGTTTGAGCCCTGGTCTGGGAGGATCCCACATGCCACGGAGCAACTGGGCCCATGAGCCGCAGCTGCTGAGCCTGCATTCTAGAGCCCACGAGCCACAACTACTGAGCCTGCGTGCCACAGCTGCTGAGGCCCACACGCCTAGAGCCCATGCACTGCAGTGAAGAGTGGCCCCTGCTCGCCACAGCTAGAGGAAGCCCGCACACAGCAACGAAGACCCAACGCAGCCATAAATAAATATATAAATAAAAGACTTGACCTTTTAAAAAAAAATCTTAAAAACGAAAAATAGGCCTTTGGTGGATAAATTTAAAAGCAGACTGGCCACAGCAGAGCACAAGAGAAGTAAACTGGAATACAGATCAATAGAAAACATCCAAGTTGAAGCACACAGAGGAAAAAGAATAGATAAGACACACAAGAGCATGAGAGACATGTGGGACACACACAAAAGATCTAATCTATGTATAAGTGAAATCCCAGAAAGAATAAAGAGCAAGAATGTCCGTCAGCAGTAAAATAGATAAATAAGCCCAATAACAAGCTATACAGCAATGAAAATAAACAACCTACAATTACATGCAACATTATATATGAATGTCACAAACATAAAGTTGAGTTTAAATAAAAGGCAGACAGAAATGAATACATGTGGTATGATTCCATTTATAACAAATTATAAAACCAGGTAAAACCATTCTGTGAGATAACAGGACTATAGTAACCTTTGGGGAGGTAGAAGTGACTGGAAGGGAGTATAATGGAGGATTTCTTCATCTGCAACTATTTTGTTTCTTGAACTAGGTACTAGTTACATTCATGCACCCAGTTTTTGAAAATTCATTGAACTGTACTCTTATGATAGGTACATTACCTTGTACCTTGTATGGATATTACTGAGGTTACTAAGATTTTATTCGTTACTAGTTAAGTAACTTATTAGCAAAAGAGACTAGACCTCAAATGATCTGTGATATATATATAACATGGTATATATAATGTAGATGGCATATATACCTTTATTTTATACATGTAAATTCATATATATATATATATATATATATATACTGTCACATATTATAGGACTCAATCATGTTGGCAGGGTTTGAGGTTGCTCTCCTGCTTATGAATCAATTTAGAAGGCTGTAGTTTAAGCTAAATTAAGAATTTTTAAATCACAAATTAAATTAAATTTAGGCTAAATATAATGAATGTCTCAGTATGAATGAGCCATATGTCTTTATCTCACTTGGACATAAATCATACACAGTTACACACTATTAACACTATGACACTGTTAACACTATCACACTGTTAAGTTGTGATTCTTAGCAAATGAGTTAAGGAGTTCTATTTAAAGCAAAGAAATACTCTTCGGGAAAAATGGAGTTTTCTACCCTAGCTTCCTTAACCAAGAGACACATCTGGTACTATATAATTTTTATATAAAATTAGAAGTATTACTAGGAATTATATAGCAATAATAATTTGAAGTACCATATCACTGTGATTTCCCTGATGTGCTTGTAACATGGAGAGAGTTAGGGAATAAAGGAGGAATGGAAGGAAGGAAGAGAGAGGGGAGGGAGGGAGGAAGGAGGGAAGGAAATAGTTCACTCTTGGAAATACAGTTATGATTTCTCTCAAGTGGTCACAAAACCAATGAATTTAGCTGTGTGTTTAAGAAAACCTGATTTCAGCTCTTAAAAGAGAGAATCTAGTAGTCGTGTGTAACCCTGGAAGCCACTGGGGCAGTGGTTCTCAAACTTTACATGCAGCAGGACCACTAGGAGGTCTTGTTTATCATAAATTGCAGGCCCTATCCCCAGAGTTTCTTTTACATGCTTCTATGGTGGGGCCTCAGAATTTTCACTTCTGTCACGTTCCCAGGGGGTGCTGATACTGCTGGTCTGGGGCCACAATTTGAGAACCACCACATTAGAGCTGCCTTAGCTTCTGCTAAGATACAGGACATTGGTTCAACATGGATGCATAATAGGGAATGCAGAAACTGAAAGCCCCTAATGAAACTTCTTCAGAAAATTTTTGCAGGATGTATTTGCCCAGAATGAAAATTTTGACTATCAAATGATAATAATTACTTCCGGGAAAGTAGAAAGAAAATCAACCCAGCCAAAAACATGATGCAACTAAGTATGTGTAGTCTGTGTTCAAAATAACTGACTTCTTTTTCTCTTAGCATATATTTAATGCAACCCTACGACCAAGGTAATTTCAGTGGAATGTGTCCTGTTACCAATCAAGGCTCACAGATGTGGAATTGTTCGTCCTAGGGGCTTACCTGTATTAGATGTAAAACATTTGCTTTTCAAAGATACATTAATCTGAACCCTAAAATTAAAAATAAGAAAGGTTAAATATGTGTGTGTCAATGTGATAATGTTTAATTCTCTCATAGGACTGCATCAAAACATGTAAACAAGGATCTTGGTAATCTGGAAGAAAACAAAAAGTTAGAAGAAAACAATCACAAAACAGAAGCCTAAGAGAGAAACTGTTCCACTTGTTGTCCAGGTGGGTAGGCTGTTTGAGGTTTATAGAAATAATTCCCAGGAAAGTATGAAACATCCTAGAGATGAAAGGGAAAGCCTTGACATTGAGACCTTATAATTACAGCTTTCAAACAGGAAGAGAGTTTTTCAAAAGGAAACTTTGGTTACTCAGAAAGCTATTCTCAGAAGTATGGAATCTCAACGGACTCCCCATCCTCTGAATAAAAATCATTATCCTCAGAATAATTGAAATCAATTTTGAGATTTTAACATTCAATGAGCATTTTTTATTCTAATGCCAAAAATTTTGCTGAGTGCAAAAATCTTAATTTTATAAATTGATATTTTGATTAGATGAGAAGCAATTCTCATACTTTATTTTAAAAAGCAATTATGAGAATAATTTTAAAATATAAAAATTTTAATCCAAGGATTTAATATACTTAAAAGTGTCAGCGTATTTATACAGCCATCTCTCAAATCATTCTAATGAAAAGACTAACAAATTTGTGTGTGTGTACACACACACACTTTTCCAAATAGTGTATATATTATATATGTGTGTATGTATCTATATGTGCATATATATATATGTGTGTGTGTATTACGTATATATCAATATAATATATATACATGCATATATATTGCATACGTCAATATATCATAGCTATATGAGTGTGATTTTTAAGATAATCTCCAAAAGAGGTATGTTTCCATGGTATTGCCACTTTCAATTTGAACTTTTTATTTTTATTTATGTTCTCTTGAGCCAGTCAAACAGAGAAGCCATTTGGACAAATTATTTTTTGTGTCCTTGAGAATAGTGTTACTACAGTTTACTTAAATATATAAAAATCCCCAACAGCCATAGTAAAACTTTGGTTCATTATAAATAAACCGCAAGTTATCATTCGAGTGAGTCACCTAAATTAATCCCATAGAGGAGATAGGGAGCAAGGGAAAGAATTGCAATTAGAAGAATGCACACAGGAAAGAAAAATAAGAATGATTGAAATAAGACATTTTCATAATCTGGAAACCAGAATCTCAAAATGATTGGGTGAAAAGAGTAAGATCTGAATTCCTTCCCTTATCCTGCCTTCCACTGGAGACCAAGTACGCAACATTCCCACCTGATTCTTATTTCTGCTTCTCTAGGATTCGTTCCTCAATCCTCTGTAAATGTAGAGTTTACCTTCTTTTTTCTTCAAAATCAGAGTAAATTCTCAAAGGAAAATTGAGCTTGAGGACAAAGCCCACAAAATGGAGTGTGATTTGAAGGGATAAGTGAGTTTGTTAACCTGAAGAGAAACAGAATGAAATATTTTCCTGAAAAACCTTATAATTTTCATAAGAACTAAGCAATTTTCACAAAAATACTTTCAACAATTCAAAAACATTATTAGTTGAAGAGCTGCAGCAATACCTGGGATTACAGTTAGGTTCAGGGACAGTGGAGCTTTATAAAAAGCTCTTATGAAGTATCACTTTCAGTACAAAGCATATGTTGATTGTGAAAAGTGATTGCTATGGTAACTTATCTGAATTGTGGTTTTTTTCATCATTTCAGAGAAAAGAAAACTATATAGACCAATTGAAGCATGAACGTGGATTGTATTTAAGACATATACAAAGACATTGACGGCAATTCATGGTTCAAGTGTTAAGCAGTTCATTCTACCAAGCTGTCACAGGATTTTAGAGAATTCTCTCAAATAAAACAATGAAATGAAATTACAAACAATAACAACAATTTTTGGCAGCCATGATAATAGGTCATATGTTGTGTTGGTTTGATTTTCTTTTCTGTAAATGTCTGCACTGAGAATTCCTTTTTGGTTTGCCTTTTATGTAAATTTTTTACGTAGCTATTTTTATACACTGTAAGCTTTGTTCTGGGAGTTGCTGTTAATCTGATGTATAATGTGATGCTTTTATTTCAATTGTTTATATGGATAATCTGAGCAGGTACATTTCTGATTCTGATTGCTATCAGTAATGCCCCCAGACTTTCTCACAAGCACCTAAATCCCAAAGGTGGCAGCTTGTGAAGATTGGGGACACACATTGCCCTAATCAAAAAGTGATTTTTATCACTAGGGAGGAGGAGGCAAAGAGTGAGGTTGATTAGCACCAGATGAACTACTTCTGTGTATATGCCACCAGCTGACTGTCAAGGAAATCACACGCACATGTGCACACACACATAATAATGGTGCTCCCAAACTGACAATTTTGCCTATTCTGAAAAAAACATCACATAGAATTTGGGTAGCATTTACCTTTAGAGACACCTGCTAGTAAGTTATTTTCTGTCAAAATAAGAAAACAAATCAATGAATGAGAGACAGTTTGGAAAAATCATGGATAACATTCCCATTTTCATAGGTCACTATGTAAATCACTGTAATTGAAAATTGGAGTTAAATCCTTTGGGTTATCCACTGCCTTAAAATTATACCTATTTCCTTTAAAAAAAAAAGATATCAGTCAGAATTGGAGATTTTTAACAGTGATCATTATCAAAGCTGTGTTATTTTCCACAGAAGATAGAATATATATTTTTTTCGTGTGTTTTTGTTAACTACGCTACAGATATTGAATGCACCTTGAGATCATTTAGTGTTTTTAACTGGTACATAATTTATCAAGCAGTACATCAAAAAGTGTAATAATAAAATGTCTATATACCTTTAGTTACATTCAAATTTGTAACTTTATAAACATGTTTTATGCTGGAGGAAATTTATAGGGTGGTAGTGTAAATGGAAACTTTTTGAAGTAGGCTGGATATGGGCCAATAGCTACTTGGGACTAGACTTTTAAACTTTGCTCTTTCAAGCAGAAGCCTGGTTTCTGGGAGAACACGGCATGGCCATTTTTGTCATGGATTTACATAACTTTATTGAAGAAAAATGAACATCAGATTTCCAGGTATAGAACCGTGTTCTTTGGGAGGAAAGGAAAACTGGTGTTTGTTTTCTAGATTGATGGAATAAAAAATTAGGAAGGCAATAAAAAATAAATTGAAGATTAAAGTCAGATGAAGATTAGGAATAAATACTTTGCCACTTCTGCATTATTTAGAAACACACATTGTTGTACATTTGTAAACCGTTTGCTGTCTGAGCAATAGTGACTCAGTTTAATAAAAGCTTCCTATAGTGTATTGGTATGAATTAAATACATAAAATATCCTATTAGACTTGATGCTGTATAAAATATTATGAGAAAAAAGAAAATATGTTATTTTGCCTCTAAACTTTGATTTATTGAAGTTTTATTTGGCAGGAAAAAATTGAATCTTGGTCAATATTTAAACCAAAGTGAAAGGGGAAAAACCAAA